>NC_044921.1:23231172-23322246 GCF_003576645.1 Ipomoea triloba | reverse complement strand
GGGGGGGGGGGGGGGGGGGGGGGGGGGGGGGGGGGGGGGGGGGGGGGGGGGGGGGGGGGGGGGGGGGGGGGGGGGGGGGGGGGGGGGGGGGGGGGGGGGGGGGGGGGGGGGGGGGGGCTCCATTTTGATCATCATCTGCTCTCATTCTCTCTTGACTTCTCCCTCATTCAATAGCGCAACACGTCAGCCGTCTTTGTAGTCCGCTAGTTGGCAGTGTTAGTCCACCATGGTGGTTAGGCTTGATAGTTGGGCTCGTTGGGCCAAATTCATTTTCTTTGTTTGTTTAGTACATTTGCAACCCGATTGCATTATTTCAAGGGTCCTGTGTCATATTAATCCAATATATTTTTCGCGGCAAATTATACCATGCACCACGGTGCACATAACAATGTGCACCACGTACGTAAACGACGTCGTTTTGAGCATTGTAAATTAATCGTCTCTTTTTTTGGAAATCACGTTTCCCGTTTCGGGCGGTCTGTGTATTATGTTAATATTCTGTGTATTCTAGGTGATCGTTCTGTATATTACAGGCAATCATTCTGTGTATTCTAGGCAACCGTCTGTGTATTCATGTTAGTAACACATGCTGTGATGTGTTTGTGCATTTGAATGTTTAGGATGATCAGTTCTATGTATTTTGTGTCAATATTCTGTGTATTGATGTTGTTAACACAGGTTGTGATGTGTGTGCATTCGAATGTTAGAAGGATGAGTTCCGTGTATTTTGTGTCAATATTCTGTGTATTCTGGGCAAACATTCTGTGTATTATAGGCAAACGTTCTGTGTATTCTAGATAATGATTATGTGTATTATAGATAATGAATTCCTTGGAGTAATTCGCGTCCGCGTCCACTAACATCGAAACGACGTCGTTTTGGATCGTGATGCACATTGCTATGTGCACCGTGGTGCAGGGTATAACGATTGATTTTTCGCACGCATTACGCGATATCAACCTGATTTTATGGTGAACCTTATCCATTAAAAACCATCACCTTTATACAAATGAAAATGTTATTTTCTCTTCAAATTTTTCCTCAATGTTGTGACTTAATAATCATTGAATGACATGAATTAGTTGACCGCACATATTTTTAATTAAACACCACTAAATGGAGGCAATTTTTATGAGGTGTGTGTAACATCATTCTTATACAAATTACTAATAAATACACACACATACATACATATATATTATTTAAACTATACAGGTTTTAAAGTCTACCATTTTCATTTGACTTTAAAATTTTCATTGGTCTTTATTGCAGGCTAGGTTGGAAGTCTAATCCATTTTGTTAAGTCTAGTCACATTGAAAGGGAAAAAGTTGATGATTGACTTGTTATTGGGCCATTGGCCTTTCTAAATGGTTTTGCCCACTACACTTCGTTTATTTTGTAGATAAACCCACTTCAAAAGCTGAATCCCTTTGTTACAACAACAATGCATTGAAGTAGGATGTTTATCTAAATCCATCTTCTACTATATTTGTGTATTGGGTTTGTCAAACAACTTCAATAATTTGAGTGCACACACAACGAATAATCAATTAAGTAAGAACACGGTCTTTTGTTGATCTTCACACATTGCCATTATTATATGTTTATAACAACAATAGAATACAGAAGTTAAGATAGTTTAACTTCCATTACATAAGGAAGTTATGTTACTTAGAGTAATTTAAAGCATAGAAAAAAAATGTCATTCATTAAAAAAAAAAAAAATAGTTGGTACCAACAAACTTATCTCAATACAATTAAAATATTCTATTTGTCTAAATTAGTAATGTGAATTTTCTTAATAGCATTCCTATCAAAATTTAGGTATTCCACTTTAACTTGTTGCATTTAGTTTATCTAATTGTCCTCAAACACAACAAGTGCTGTAACTTATAACACCTTATATATATATAGAGTACATGTATATTATTCGTAATTACATAACGTCGAGTAATAATGTGTATAAGATCATCATCAACAATAAGTTTTGGGTGATTTTTTTTAGATGGCAAGGGAACCTCACAACTTTTGGATGTGAGTAAATGTTGTTTTGTTACCCAACAAAAAATCACTCATAGCTAACCGGCTCAAACCAAGGGGAGCAATGATTCGAACTCGTGACCTTGTGGTTACAAGAACATTAGGGATGAGATAGCAGAAAGAGAAGAGGATAGAGAATAAAATTGAACTTGCAAAGTTGTCGGGGATGAATTTTTTTGTGGGCCAACAAAAAAAAAACTAATATAGTGCACGTCATATGGTCGACTCCCTCTAATTTTTTAATTATTTTTTAAAAAATTCATCTCCTATATGGAGGAGAAAAAAGTCCAATATAAAATTTTGCTATTTTGGATGCTCTAATGTGTAGAGTTGTCAAAACGGGCAAGCGAAGTGGGTCAAAAAAGCTCACTCGTTGGCGGGTCTAGGTTTGGCTTGCTTAGCCCGCCTTCCACTGGCCTATGGGCTAAGTAGGCCCCTGCAACACCACACTTTTTTTGAAATTGTTCTTAACTCTTAAGTTGCACACTTGTTATAGAGTCCTGGAGCCTTGGGTTGACGACGGGGGCCCAGCGCTTATGAGTGACAGAGTGGGAGACGGGCAGGCGGTGGAGTGGGAGACAGATAAACGACGAAGTGGGAGACAAGCAAGCGACAAAGTGGGAGTCGAGACTTGAGAGTGGGAGATCCGAGATGAGCAGGGACGACAATGAGTGGAGGAGGCCAGGAGATGAGCATAGAGGCGAGTGCTCAATTTAGAATACTATGGTTATTTCACTTATTTGTTAATATATATGACTGCATGCAGGATGTTATTTCGAAACACACTCTTTATTTGGTATGAATCGACCTGACGGACAAAGCCCGTTTTGACGACTCTACTAATGATAAATTATATAACTTTACAGCTTTACTCCACAAATTGATATGATCTGGGCATATAATTACTATATCAATCAAAGATATTAGGAATATTACAATTATATAAACATTTCACCATTAAAGATCTAAACGCATTACAATATTTTAAATTGTATTCGATCAACTTTAAATAAAATAAAACATTGCTATATTAATAATCAAAAACTAAAAATAGAAAAATTGTATCTCGACACTTCTTCGCGCGACACATAATTAATTCAAGATCTAAAGTGAAGAGATCATAGGAATAAACAATAATATAATTGTAAGATCTGAATATAAGGAATCCTAGTGACAATAAACAATATTATATGCACTATGAAAATGTCATGCATGACGTAATATTGACAAAAAATAAAAAATATAAAAAACCCAAATTTGTACTAGGACCACTCGGAAAAACAATCTTCGACTAAAGGGCATTATGGACAAGAAACCAAAAACCATTGGCTAGCTGCCCATGCACTGCCACGCCCACACTTCACAGCCAGCTCGAGAAGGAATTGAAAACCTCCATGCCACTTTTTTTTTTTTAATTGTTATTATTTCACATTAAATTATATTGATTATATTTTCATAAAATAAATTTTCTAATTGATCAGTTGGTTATGTCATTAGTAAATTCTAAATGATTTTCTTTAACACATCAATGTTTCAAAAATGTGTAATCGAATATAATCCATATATTAAGTTTAAGCAGTTTTAAGGTCTATTTATTTATTAAATGACATTATTATTATTGTTGTTGTTGTTATTATTATTATTATTGGATTTTTGCATGATTGATGTATTGTTTTGTTTGGTTTAACAAAAAAACGTTTTTAAATTTTTTTTTTAATTGCATTATTATTGAGTATAGAAAAGTAGCAAATACTTATAAATGGTTCATAATATAAATGAATTATTAATTCAATATAATTTTTAAGGTGTCGATAAATCTTGATCTTTTTTGACTTTTTTTGTATTAAATGAATACAATCACATATGACATAGTAGGTTGTAATATACATTGAATAAATAAATGTTTAAAGTATATGGTATAATTTAAATAGTATATGTAGTGGAGCATAATATAAACTGATATCTGTTGAAATTTTCATAAATTTTATTGTTTTAATAAAAAAAAAAGGCAATTAAATTACTTATTCCAACTAGTCAACTAGGAGTTTAGGTCTTTAGGAATAGGGACAATGTAGGGTTATTGAGAGTAAATCCAGACATGTTATTATTATTAAGATACAACTAATGTAGCCTCATAATC
The DNA here is from genome assembly GCF_003576645.1 of Ipomoea triloba. Classification (NCBI taxonomy): domain Eukaryota; kingdom Viridiplantae; phylum Streptophyta; class Magnoliopsida; order Solanales; family Convolvulaceae; genus Ipomoea; species Ipomoea triloba. The sequence goes on along the minus strand of NC_044921.1, from coordinate 23,318,065 downwards.
TTTGAGTAGGCTTCTAATCATTTTTCACCCCAAAAAGCATAAATAAATGGCTCACTTCATAGCATCTCATCTCTCCTTGCTCTCAACTCTCTACTCAAGAATTTCTGGAGGCTCTCTCTATCTTCCTCTCTGTTCAGTACTGTGTGTTTCTTGAAATGAAGATCCAGTGTGACGCCTGCCATAACCACGAAGCATCTTTCTACTGCGTGGCCGACGAGGCTGCTCTTTGTTCGGCCTGTGATCACAGAGTCCACCATGCCAACAAGCTTGCTAACAAGCACCAAAGGTTCTCTCTCCTCCAGCCTTCTGCAAAACAAGGTCCTCTCTGTGATATATGCCAGGTGAAAAAAGCTCAAGATTTTCCCAGAAAATCCCAGTTTTTTTTTTTCCTTGAATTTTAAGTTTATTATTATTATTGTTCGGCCGAGGCTGACGAAGGGTCAATTTAAGTGGCTAGGAGTTGTTGGGCAGAGGTTTAAAGGGTCAGTTTAGTCCTGTCTTTTAAAAATGTGATAACTTAGGCTTTCGTTACGAACTGTAACTTTTGACTTAGTGGTAAGCGTTTGATCTTAACAATTACGCCATAGGCTTCATGTGGGCAGAGCTATGAAGGGTCAAGTTTAGTTCCTGTCTCTTAAAAATGTGATAACTTAGGTCTTCCGTTACGAATTGTAACTTTTGGCTTAATAGTAAGCGTTTGATTCTAACAATTATTCACTGGGCTTCATGTTTGCAGGAGAGAAATGGTTTCTTCTTCTGTCAGCAAGACAGGGCAATCCTGTGCAGAGAGTGTGATGTGCCTATACACAAAGCAAATGAACATACCCAGAAACACAATAGGTTTCTTCTAACTGGTGTCAAGCTCTCTGCAACATCTGCTGTCTATTCTTCTTCATCTTCATCTTCATCTTCTTCTTCTTCTTCTTCATCATCACCCACAGTAGCATTCTCAGCAAATTCCCCTTCAAGTTTGAAGTCTCAGAACTCAAGAATCCAGCCTGCAGTTATTCCTCCCCCTGCTGTTGTTTCTCCAGCCATTCATAACCCACTTTCTAAGCCAACAAATAAACCACCAATTTCCAGCAATGTGCAAGGAGTAACAGCTGCTATAAAGGGGACTGGGAATGGGCAATTGATGAATGGAGGGGGGAATGGTTCCACTACCAGTAGCATATTAGAGTACTTGGAGATGCTGCCATGGTACCATGTTGAAGAACTTCTTGATTCCTCTCATGGTTTATGTAAGGTTTGCAATACATATTTCTCTTGCCTTCCTTCATTTTGTTGTAATTGTGCTACAATCCGGGTTGTTTGACATGATTTTATGTACTTGGTGATTGTAGATTGGTCTCAGTGATGCATTTCCTCAAACACTTCATCTGCAAGCTAATCAGAACCCAGATTTCTCTGCTAGAACTATTGCCTTTGGTGATCAAATTGGCTTTGAGGACTCCATCAAAGAAATTGCAAGCACCAAAGCCAGCAGAACGTGGAGAAATGATAATAATAATAATTCTTTTGCAGTTCCACAACCACAGATCAACCAACCTCCAACTACCTTCAAGAGATTAAGAACTTCATACTAGAAAAACCTTTTTTTTTTGGGGGGGGAAAAAATTCTAACTTTGGGGGGATTTGATTTAGTTTGAGACTTTTTTCCCACTAGTTGTGCTCTAGCAAAAGTGGGTTTCTTTGATCTTTTTCGTGTCCCTTTTTATTCTGCCTGTAATCTGTAAATACAAATATGTGCCTTTGGGTGAAGCTCATGAAAGAAAGAATGCAGTCAATGTTGGACCCAGAAAATGATGTTGGATCTGGGGACACATAATCACACAAGTCACATCCTGCAATACATAGTACATTGAGGGAAGTGACAGTTAAGAGAGAGAGCTGTTTGGTTATTTGTTGTAATGATGACCTTAAATTCTCTATTTTTGTCTTGGACACCGTTACTGACTAATTGTGTGTTTTTTCGTGAGAATCAAATCCTTTACACCTTGTGGATAACAGTGAAACTAATAAATTGAGTTTTGTCTCTTTTTTTTTTTTTTTTTTTTTCTTGTTTTGCTTTTGTTTTATTGAAGCAATAGTGTCAAATCGAGGGAAGTGATAGTTAAAACTTAAGAAAAATAACAATTGTTTGGTTATTTGTAATGATTACCTTAAATTCTTCATTTTTGTCTTGGAAGCCGTTATTAACTAATTGTGTATTTTTTCGTGAGAATAAAATCCTTTACACTTTGTGGGTAACAATGAAATTAATATTATTAGACAATCATCATCTCTAATAATATTACCCTTAAATTTTATTTATTTTTTCAATCCCCATTTCTTCTCATTGCTGGTTGGATATTAAAAAAGTTGAGTTATCAAATAAATGGTTGGACTTGATCTACAAATGAAAATGTAAAATTATGTTCCAAGCGAGTACGTGGGTCATAATTCTTGTACTATAAAATTATAAGTTCGATTATTACCAATGTTGCACATGGTAAGAGGATGTAACTTTTCTTCGTCATAAATAATAAAGTAACATTATATGCATAATGACTCAATTTTTTATTTACAAAATTTTCATGTTATTTTGGGGCGGAAAGCCATATGCTTTCTATGAAGATTCAAATTGTAACGTTTGAGATATTAAAAGTGATATTTGCACATTCATGATAGTTAAGGGCTAAAAACTCGGGTTCTAGTATATATTTTTATTTTACTTTTGTATCACAACTCCGTTGTAGTCTAGTCGGTTAGGATATTCGGCTCTCACCCGAAAGACCCGGGTTCGATTCCCGGCAACGGAAATTTTAACATTTATTGGATTTTTGTAACTTTCTGGCGGGGTTCGATTTTAGGGTTAGGGTTTTAGCTTTATACTCTATCTCAACTAACCTCTGTAGTCTCTTTCGTCTCTTCTTCGCTCTTATTGCCGAGCTGAGACTTTATCCCTCCTGTGCTGATCTTCCAATCTTTACATAAATTTTGATTAATTAGCTTTGCGGTCCTAAAATGGGGAGGAAGAAGAAATTCATCGACAAGAAGAAGTCGGCAACGTTCCAGATACTCGCCAGAGACTCATCGGATCCGAATTACCATGCCGGGCCCTCCGGCGACAGAATATTTTGCAGAGTCGACAATAATCCATACTCCGTTGGCGGTTTCGACGAAGGAGACGAGCCGAACGACGGCGCGTTGGATGACAACCGTGGTGGTATTTGTGATGACGCGGCCGACGATTGCGATTCCGAAGGGAACGACTTCGGCTTCGGGCTTTCTGATAACGGAGCTCAAAAGAAGCCGTTGCCTGATCATGTAAGGAAGGAGATACTGGAATTAGGTTTTCCGGATGATGGATACAACTATTTGATGCACTTGAGAGAGATTAAAAACACTGGCGGTGGTTCGGCTTATTATGATAACCCAAAAGCTGAGCTCAACCAGGTTCCACATGATGTCAAGGTTCGTTATTGTGTTACTATACAAAATTGCAGTAAATTTATCTGTGAAATTACCTTATTGTTCTGAATTTTTTCTTATTAATTATGTGGAGGAGTTTTGCTGAACTTGAGTTCTTGTTTTATGATTCTAACTAGGCATATGATGCTTCAAGAGTGGATGTTTCAAAAGTGGTGGATGATAATAATGATTCCAATGAGAAGGTGATATATAATGTGGCTGCAAAGACTGTGGGTGTTAGAATTCAGAAGGCAGTGGATCCTGAGGTTGCTGCAATGCTAGATGACAGTGATTTATCGCACTTTGGATCTGATGTGGAGGATTTAGATGAAGATTTTGTTATTAAGGCCAATCTTCCCGAAGAGTCGTTTGATGAACAAGTTGACGAGAAGTTGGAGTTTGTCAAGACTACTGAGGTGAAAATGATAGCTACCAATGATTTGTGTGGGAAGGGAAATATCAGAGAGGGGGATGGCTGCTTTGAAGAAAAGGCAAGAGTTCGCCGAGCAATAGATGAGCAGTTTGATATGGTTAGGATCTTCTTTATAACCATATGGATAAGATGATTACTGTAATGCATTGTTTTATTACTTATCACACTTGAATATTAATATTGATATTGAAATTATCTCTTTTTTTGTTTGTTTTCAGCTTGAACTTAAGGAATATGGTTCAGAAAGTGAAGATGATTTTAATGATTATACGTATGAAGAAAATGATTGCCAGCCATCTCTTGCAGAGAAGCTCAATCGCACCTTTAAGCTCTATTCAGTGGATGGGTCAGAAGTCAATGGGACTCAAATGATCCCCTCAGATCTGTTTTATAACAAGGGGATGGTAGATAATGAGGAGGCAATGGAATCTGCTCCTGATGTTATTGACCGGTGCAAGGAATATGCAGAGAAGTATGAAAATGAGAGTCCAGATGAAGAGGCAGATCTTTTTGAGGAAAGCAGTAGTGAATCTGAAATATGGGATTGTGAAACTATAGTTTCCACATATTCCAATCTTGATAATCACCCTGGAAAAATTGAAGTTCCAGGTGCGAGGAGAAAGAAAAAGTTGGCTACTATCCCTGAAGCCTCAAATTCCTCTGCACCCATAATATCCCTAAAAGGAAAGGAGAAGCTTCCTGTTGACTTCTTGCCTAACAGGGGAAAGGATTCTTCAGGAAAGAAAGAAAGGAAAAAGCAAGTTGCAGATGAGGAGGATAGTGCCAAGTCTAAAGCTGAGCAATTAAAAAGGAAGCAACATGGTCAAGAGTCAAAGGAGGAAAAGAAAGAAAGAAAGGTATCTGCTTATTGCAATTTGTTTCAACACAAATGTTTAAATATACTATTTTCTAAAATCTTTTTCCCGTGCCTGATTTTTGCCTGAAAATGCTTTATCTAGTTTTTCAACAGTTGTGATTTTAAGCTGTGGCTTACTTGGTTCTTTTCACTTCTCTGAAGCAACTCGAATAAAATAATCAAAGAGAATGTATGCTGAATACTTATTAACATGAGTGGAACATGAGGAAGACAAGATATACATAAAATGAAGTGATAAAGAATAATATAATTGTTGGGAACTTAAGAGCAAATATAGACTTACAATAGATTTATCCCCCCCAAATAAATGAACAAAATCTCTGATTTGAAGTTGGAAAACCAACTAGAAATGACCCCTACTTTTACAGGCTGCTGTCAAGGAAGAAAAGCGTGAAGCCCGCCGTGCCAAAAAGGAAATGAAGGAGCTATACAAGTCTGAAGCCCACCAGGCTCAGAAAGTTGCTGCTTTCACTGGTCCATCTTGTAGACGTCTTATGTGAGCATGCACCACAATTATTCTTTTCATGCAAGGTATCGTTTTAAATTAGGCATTATACTGTTTCTGAGTGGATTTCTTAGTGATGCCCCGCTACTTCTTACTTGGCCTTGTATATTGAACTGTTGAGGTTTTGTGTAGGCTCAGTCTACCTGGATCATGGGTCTAAGTAAATGGCTATAATGTTTTAGTTTTGGAGACTGGTCACTTTTGCAGTTTCTCTTCTATGGAGATTGTTTAGAGAAATCTGCATGACTCTCTCTTCCATTAGAAGAGTAGAAGCAGTATAAGCCAATAAATGCAAGTGTGTTGCAGGTTTCAGAATATACAAAGTGCCATGTCTCTATCTTGATGTATAGGATAGTACAAAAAACTTTCAAGTGGAATGTTTAAACAGATCCTCAAATTTACTGTTTGCCTGCACTGTCTGATTGAACAAACAATTGGATACTGGATGTGAGCTTTGGAATTTCTGAAAAGCTCTGTACTTTTAGCCTGAGATATAGCTCAATGTCTATTTTTGGCTTGCTTTTTTCAATTTGAAATAAAGTGCCTTCTGACATAATTATAGTTAACTGATCAGTGTCGTTTTGTCATTTTTTATTCACCCTCAAACAGGTAACAAGGCTTCAGGAAATACTGATGGGCGTGTGGATTGAAGTTATCCTGCTACTCTACTTTGTTCGACAGCAGTTGCTATACATAACCACTCTTTTGCAGATAAAGAGGGCAATTTTGGTTGGACTGGATAATGATATGAAGAACATTTTTTTTTCATTTTATCTTAAATAGTTAAATCATGCATGGGTTCTATAATATTGTACATGAGCTTGCACATTCTTACTTGCTCAATATGTACTTTGATGAAAGGGTGATCAATACATCTTTTTGGATTTGTGCAAAGATTTATTTCTTAGTTTCAGTTCTAGTTGTTTGTTATTGCCCTTTAATTTTACATCCATAGCTTAGAACTTTGGTTATCTGGATTGCATAACCCAACACCAAAAGTGTTGAGTATTCAAATCAGGTAAAAATGATACTGGGGGAAATAGGAGAGTACATTTCCATTATTGAAAATACTTTTCTGCAGCTATATATCTAATATACTCTCCACTTCATTCTGCTGTTGAACTTGGTGGCCCCTGGCTAACATCATTTTACCTTCCGATGCCCATGAGGAATTGGAGCTGGATAGCCCCCGCCACCAAAGTATGGCGCAGGATCCCATGTCCCGTAGTCTTCAAACATTTTCCTCTCAGGTAACTCTCTATCTTTCGACTCATCTCTATCTTTCCATTGCTCTCTGTGCTGGTAGAAGGATTTGGTTCGCCGCGAAGATGGCAATAAGACTTGTGGTTGTGTGGCTGATGATTGATATTGTGTTGCAATGGCCACAACCATCATTATCGCTACGATGAGAGTGGTCATGAATAATGTGTGACTCAACTGTCCCGCTTTCAGGCTTGGCATCATGGAAATAGAATGGTTAAGTCTCGCTCACATCACGGAAAGAGAATCCTTAAGCCTTGCTAACCCAAACAGACATGGGGTCTCTTGATTGATTAATATTGTTGAATGATTAGGGCATAATGTTTGCTAATTTATAGGTATATATTCAGAGAAAAGGAGATGTTTTTGACGTAAAGTAGAGCGTGCAACCATCACGTAGTGGGTCTCATGCATGGCGGATGACATAACCACGATTCTTGCATGTCTATTATCGGAAACGGCTCATACCGTTGCAAACGGTAAATTATTGTGTGGACCATGGTCCACATAGCTGTGTGGACCATGAATATAATGTACATTATTTTTATACTGAAGGTACATTATTTTTGTATTGAAGGTACATTTTTTTATAGTGCAATAAAATAATGTACTTTTAGTACAAAAATAATGTACCCTAAAATAATGTACCTTCAGTACAAAAATAATATACCTTCAGTATAAAAATAATGTACCTTATATTCATGGTCCACACAGCTATGTGGACCATGGTCCATGCAATAATGATTGGTTGCAAACGGCTCATTATTGTTGTACGCCGCAAGTTATCACAAATTGGAATTATTGTATTTGTTTCCTGCGCTCAAAATACTTATGCTCTTATGTTGTAATAGATGTAGTAGTAATAGTGATAATAATAATAATAATAACAATAATAATTCATTTAATTTTTTTTTTTTTTAAAAAAAAGAAGAAAAAAGACAAAGGTAATGGAAGGAGGAGCAAAATTGTCTTTACACTAACAAAATTGACTTCCTCTCCACTGTATTGTAATTCATGAGGGGTACCCCGTGAATTGCAATTCCGCGGAAGTGCAATTCCTTCCAACCAAACAATGTAGTTTGGAAATTCATTGAATTGAAATTCAATGAATTGCAATTCCCCCAAACTACACCCAACCAAATAGGCCATTAAAGTTTGCACAATTCCTATTCGTACAATAATTTTATATTAAAATATATGGTAATAAAATATATTGTCCATACTTTCCCTAGAGAAAAATTAATCAATGTAAAATGTAGCTGTCAAAATGCAAAAATTCAATAAAACATATGAAAAATACTACTTGGACTCCCAAATTATACTTCTTACTTTTACTCTCACACACAAAAGTTTGATGTTGACACTTTTTTTGTAACCCACAAAATAAAAATAACCTATTATATCTTGTCACGTCAGGGTAAAAATGAGAGTAATGTAAGTATAACTCAACTTATATTTAGGTTACAATTATTGAATGACAAGGACAGTAGTGCATCCCTTGCCTACATTACTACATACCAACAATTACATAATAAAATTCAATCTCAAATTTTTGTTACTCCGTATATAATATGGCAGAACACTTCATTTGCAGCAGCAGCAGCAGCGCAGCATGGTTTCGTATAGGTTCCAGCGACGTCCGCAAATTGTTATTATTATGAATAATCTTTTATCATTCCTTATCTGGCTAGGACTAGTTATATCACTCTCTATATTATTGTTATTGTGAATATTATTTTTATCATTCCTTATCTAATTAGGATTATTTGTATCCCTATAAATAATCTCTACATGTACTTTGTTTAGCCAAACTATTCAATATAAATAATCTCTACATGTACTTTGTTTAGCCAAACTATTCAATATCAATAATCTTCCCAGAATTATTGTTCTTACTGCACGGAGAACATTCCTCATTAATCGCCCAGTTATTACATTAGCTTGGACTACTACAATCCCTTTATTTTTCCTTCTGCAACAAATCTAAACCTTGCACCATTTCTCTATCTATCTATAATATATATATGGCTTCTCATACTACGCCATGCATTGCAGCTTTATCATGTTTGCTTCTGCTGCTCTCCTCTTTCTCACAATGTCAAGGGCAGCTCTCCCCTACATTTTACGACAAAACATGCCCTAACGCTCTAAACATCATTCGCACTACCGTAAGGCAAGCTGTGTCTACTGAGCGTCGCATGGCTGCTTCCTTGGTTCGTCTCCATTTCCACGACTGCTTTGTCCAGGGTTGCGACGCTTCCATCTTATTGGACGAGTCACCGACCATTAAGGGCGAAAAGACAGCGTTGCCCAACCTTGACTCTGCCAGGGGTTATGATGTGATAGAGGCTGCAAAGGACGAGCTAGAGAAAACTTGTCCCGGTATTGTATCTTGTGCTGATGTATTGTCTGTGGCTGCACGTGATGCGATTGCTGCTGTGGGAGGTCCGTCTTGGACAGTGAAGCTAGGAAGAAGAGATTCCACCATGGCTAGTCGTACCATAGATCTCCCTAGCCCTTTCGACAATCTAGATAGACTTATATCCAGCTTTGCAAGCAAAGGTCTTAATACAAGAGACATGGTTGCCTTGTCTGGTGCACATACTCTCGGGCAAGCTCGATGTTTCCTATTTCGCGATAGAATATATGGCAATGGTACTGACATTGATGTCGGTTTTGCTAACACTAGAAGACGGAATTGTCCAAAAGACACCGGAAATGGAAATTTGGCACCCCTTGATTTGGTGACACCCAATTCCTTTGATAACAACTACTATAAGAACTTGTTGCAAAAGAAAGGTCTGCTTCAATCGGATCAAGTTCTATTCAGCGGTGGAGCAACTGACAGCATAGTTTCAGAATATGCAAGGAGCCCTCAGGTATTTCAAGCAGATTTCGCGTCAGCAATGATTAAAATGTCTGAAATTCAACCTCTCACAGGTCAAAATGGGATCATTAGAAAGGTCTGTGGTGCTTTGAACTAGCTTCATTTCTTCAATTTAGTTTTTCCTCTCCATCAACTTAATTAATTGTATTTCTTTTATTCATAACTGCACCCATTGATTCGTATTTCATAAAATGCATTTCTGAAGGTTACGTTATTGTCAACGCAACTTATTTCTTTTATTGTAACATTATTCCAACTAATTGAAGGTTACGTTATTGTCAACAAAGTTAAAAGCATGCATCGATCCACTCAAATTAATTACATATATAATATTATGTCTAAGATTTCTGTCATGGAGTTATTGACGGCTAATAATCAGAATCGGTAGGCCTAATGATGTTCTAATCCACTCAAGCCCCATTTGAAGTTCAAGAAGAGTAACTTTCATACTTTACCATTCTAACCTACACCAATAAAAAGAAGTAAAAGGAAGTAAAGACGAGAATAAGGGAACTTCTCTAATCATCATTTGCCACATATCTTGCCCAAAATATTCTCAGTGTCTAATAAATAACTTCATACAACCCATTTTCTTCCTCTTTACTTCATGTTCTTCATAACTCTTGAAACTCTATTAATGGCATCCAATCAAAACCTAATCATTATACATATACAGAGTACTATTTTCACCAAATATAAAAGAAATTAAACCTTAATTTGGCTTAGTCCCAATAAACCTTAAAATTGTGTCTTAATCTATTTCTTTAATTTACATTATCAATGGCCATCCTAACAGGCCGTTTGATTGAACGTAATTTCGTTGTAATTGAATTGCAATTCAATTAGGAATAGTATAGATTGCATATAGGCATTTATTTGCTCGAATTCAAGCAAGGATAACATCAATTGCACTATATAATATTCGTTGTTATAATTTATATAATTGTATACTGAACCAAATATTTTTAAAATATTATAACAAATCCATTACGTGCAACGCATGAGTAAAAATACTAGTTTGATATATGATTAAATTGTAAGGTATTCGATAATAAAATAGCGTTAATCAAAAAATTGATGCGTGTAATAGGAAAATGAATAATGCTATTTAAAAAAAAAATTACTAAAAAGCACTAGTTAATAGTATAGTATTGCCACACATCATATTTATGAATCTTACTTTTTTTTTTTTAAATTATTAAATCCTAACCTATCATTAATCAATAAGGGCATCTCCATTGGTTCAAAAACATTTATTTTTTGTCAATTTTTTTTATTTATATGTGACGGGAAGGTGAGAGAAGATTTTGAATTAGTGTTAAAATGAATTTTTGAATTTTTATCGGAGAGAATAAAAAAGTTGACATATTTATTTTTCTCCCTCTCTCTTGTTGTTGGCTTTACAAAAACTTGAAATAGATTTTTATCATTATTATTGCTCTAAGCACGATTTTAAATAATAATTAAAAGGAAGAGAATCAATTAAATAATATAACTACAAAAAGTAATTATTAAATACAAGTATTAATTTTAACGGTCAAAGTGTAACATGATTCAAAGATCAGTATGAAATGACATTAGAATCATAATGTATAGCAAAAGGAGTAATGTTTTACTAGTCCAACTAATACCATTAAATTGAATAAAGTTACCTTGAGTTTGTAACTCAAGTTTGTTTATGAGTGAAGGAAGAAGACCCTTATTCAATTGTTTTCCGTGATCCTCTCTAAATTCCTAAAATCTCATGTATTCCCATATTTGTAGCTATAACACAAACTCTCTCTCTTTGTATATCTGCATCTCAACCTTTCTGTTCTTGCTATTTTCTTTTTTCTTTTTTATTATTTTTTTATATTATATCTGGTAGCATTTTATTTTACAAAACTAGATTAATTTCCAATAGGCTCCTATGGGTTAACAAAACAAAAATTATCAAATGACTGAACACAAGGTTTCATCTTTTCTATCTTTTCACCTGGGAATATAATTCCAAAACCTCAGAATATTTCAACAGATAAAAACAAATGCATTTGCATTTCATGAGCTGAAACTTGAAAGGAACATCAAAGGTCAGATTTCTACAGCTTCAGGGATCAGTTTTTATAATTTCTCCTGCCAATTACATAAATCTTTTGATTGAGTTTTCTAAAGGTTTTTGCAGATAAAGAGGGGGTTGAGAGAAAAAGGGGTTTTAGGGTTTGAAGAAATTCATTGATTCAAAGTTGTTCCTCTCTTTCTGCACAAGAGAGGAACCCTCTGCAGAATTCTGATCAGAGACTTTGAAGAAATTCATTGATTGGAAGAGCATTTGTTCCCAGGAAATGGGTTCAATCTCTGGGGAAGAATCATATAAGCCTCAATCAAATGACAATGGTTTAAATGCAAATGAAGAGAAGATCTTTGTTGCTATCCGGTTGAGACCTCTGAACGAAAGAGAGCTTTCAAAGCATGATGTCTCAGACTGGGAATGCACCAATAACACCACTGTCTTGTTTAAGGATAATCATAATGTGGGCGAACGTTCATTGCTTCCCACAACATATCAATTTGGTATGACAATGCTCTGTCTGTTATTCTTGGTTTCTTGCCTATCCTAAACTATGTTAAGGATTATAGAAATGTTCTCCTAATGGAAAAATAATAGCACTCACCCGGTTATGCAAATTAGTCCCTTGTTAACATGTTCTAATGAGAAGAGTTTATCATGAGCCCTCTTGGAATACAATGGCACAAGAATGGGAAGAGAGGAGGGAAATCGAGAGCTACATGTAAAATTCCAAGGGAAACCCTGAAATAAACCTTCTTTTAATCGAATGACCAGATTGATAACATTAGGAATAACTGAGAGACTTATTGAAAGTGAGGGACTAAATTGCATAATTGGCAACCATTAATGAACTAAGAATGTGATTTTCCCTTATCCTAATGTGTTCCATTAATCAAGAATAAGGCCTTGTGGTGTTTTTGCTCCTAAATGTCATCATTTCCTCCATATTGGTTGATGGTTCATGGTATAGACAGGGTATTTGGGTGGGATTCCTCCACAAGGCAAGTTTATGAAGAAGCTGCAAAAAATATAGCTCTTACCGTCCTAACTGGGTTTAACTGTATGTATATCTCAAACATCGCACTTTGGGTTTATGCGATTTAGTGTGTGAAACTAGGCCTAATTGCCCTAAAAAATGGTTCTCCAGCAAGTATCTTTGCCTATGGGCAGACAAGCAGTGGAAAGACATACACCATGAACGGGATTACTCAACTCGCAATGGCTGATATCTTTGACTATATAAACAATAAGGTACTGAAAAGTTTCTACTTTCTCCAAATCAATGATATTTGCAAGCTATCAAGAATTGCCTAGACACTTTGTTCCACTAAAAAAACTTGAATTTTTAGCATGAAGAGAGACGATTTACCCTGAAGTTCTCTGCTTTGGAGATCTACAACGAGTCTGTGAGGGACCTCCTAAGCTTGGATACTACTCCACTCAGACTTCTTGATGATCCAGAGGTGAGGATTTTATGTTCTCACGTGTGCTCTGCCATCAAATTGAAGAATATATTCCATCACAACTAAAAGTTTAAACTGATAGTAAAACTAAAAGTTTCTTACTGCATTTCTATCGTGCAGAAAGGAACTGTTGTTGAGAGGCTTACAGAGGTGACAGTGAGAGATTGGAGGCATATAATAGAACTCCTGTCCATCTGTGAAGGTAAGAGAGAGCTTCATTCTCAGCTACTCTTTCAACATTTCATCAATTCGTTACTTCAGCTAATCGAATAATGTGTTCTGTCTCAACTGTAAGTTTAAACTGACAATGAGACTATACATTTATATTTTATATAGTATATGCTCAACACAACTAGCTCTGCGTTCTTGCAGCACAAAGACGAATAGGAGAAACCTCTATGAACGAAATGAGCTCAAGGTCTCACCAGATTCTGCGGCTGGTATGAAGTACTTCATATGTTATTCTAGTTTTTGCAGTATAAACACTTTGTTAGAACTTGCTGCACTTACTATCTTCTTGAGTGTACTGAATTTTTCAGACGGTTGAAAGTTGTGCCAACCAACCTTTTCGTTCTCAGAACAATAGCATTTTATCAGCTTCAGTGGTATGAAAGTAAATCCTAACCTTCAGAAGAATCTTTCCTTTTGATGCAAAAGGAACAGGAAAGAAGTGACATTTTCTTTTTTCTTCTTTTTGCTGCAAAATGCAGGATTTTGTTGATCTTGCAGGAAGTGAGCGTTCTTCACAAACATTAACAGCAAACACACGAATCAAAGAAGGTAGCCACATAAACCGGAGTTTGCTGGCCCTAGGAACATGTATTCGTAAACTAAGGTTAGTACTTCGTAGTAATACTTATCCAAGTTGGCTGCATCAAGTAACCTCTAGAGATACTTATATTAGTTGTCAATGGTTTTGGATTTTGATCAGCAAAGGAAGAAATGGGCATATTCCATATAGAGACTCCAAGCTAACACGTATACTGCAGAATTCGCTAGGAGGGAATGCTAGAACTGCGATTATCTGCACCATGAGCCCTGCACACAGCCAGGCCGAGCAGTCAAGAAACACTCTCATGTTCGCGACCTGTGCCAAACAAGTTTCTACCAATGCACATGTTAATATGGTGATGACAGATAAAGCATTGGTGAGGCAATTGCAGAGTGAAGTGGAAAGACTGGAAACTGAAGTGAGGAACTTAGCTGCATATACCTCGCCAGCAATGAAGGAGAAGGAAGCTCTTATAGAAAAGGTAGGGGTTTCAAGATTCAGACTTAAATGATAAGAGTGTACCTTGAAGTATCTCACAAGTTTCCTCTCTATGAACTGTTCAAATCATTCAGATGGATAAAGAAATCAGGGAGTTGATGCGACAGCGAGACACAGCTCAAACTTGGATTCAGGATCTGTTACATTCAAGACCATGGGTATGAAGGTTAAGAAGCAACTTGAGTTTTTGTCTTACAAGTTATGGCATCAACCCCAGAATATCGATTCCTTTTCCTTTCCCTGTAGGCTGAAATGTCTGAAGCTTCAGAAACTCCAGACTATCAGTCAGCATCAGATCCTTCAGAGATGGTTGGTTCTTTTATTTCAGATATTACATCTGGAATATCACATTTTACAGACTCATTTGATGATAGTTTTGATGAGCTACCTGATGACCTCTTTCTCTCGGGAAGCACCTCTCCAAGTATCTATATTGATAAGTATTTTGGTCCCGACCCATGTAAGGGTTGGGAGAATACTGGCCATGAACATCATCAGAGTTTCGATGATAATTGGAAGGAAGTTCAATGCATTGAAACAGATCCTAACACAAGAACCATGGGTTCCTATGAAGCATCACCCCCTGAAGAGGGACATCAGAAGTGTGTGGAGGCAATGCCACTATCTCCTAGAGATGAAACAGATAATGTAAATGTGGAGGCAACAAATGAACCTAAAGAAGACTTCAATGGAAGACAGGAAGAATGTAGCAGAAGACAGGAAGAACGCGATGAGACAACTCAGTTAATGGGTGCTACTACAGCAAGTCAACCATGTTTTGCTACATTACTAAACGAAGAATCTAAGACTATGCTTGAAAAGAAACTTTGCAGTAGTACAAAAGATGCCAAACCTAACTCAGAAAAGCAACTTTACCAATTGGTGGGGTTCTGACTTCTGACTTGCTCATGTAGTATCAAAGTTGTAATAGTCAATTCAGAAATGCAGCTATTTGAAATCTCTTTAATATAATATCATTTTTTTTTGTAGCTATATGAAGCAGAAGAAATACACAAGGAATTCTTTGCACAAGTAGCAGGTGAGGGTCTAGCTATAGCAACTGGTTCCCACCAAACTCCTTCCTATGGGTCAATAGAATTTGAGATGAAGATGAAAGAAGTAATTGAGCTTTGGGATGAATGCTATGCACCATTGGTCCATAGAACCTATTTCTTCCTTCTCTTTAAAGGAGATCCCACAGATTTGGTCTATATGGAGGTGGAGCTTAGACGTCTATATTTTCTCAAGAATAGATGGTCTCAGGGAGCTGAAGTTGTCACAGATGGTCAAGTTTTAACAAAACCAGATAGGTACTTCTCTCTTCCATTTTCTCTCCATTCGGCATGCGTACATACCATAGCCAAGGAGCATTAGAGTGATCAAGTTTTCTATCTGTTCTCAACAGCATTAAAACACTCAAGCAGGAGAGGAAGATGTTGAGCAGGCAGTTGCGGAAGAAGTTAGGAAGAAAGGAGAGAGAGGCATTGTTCCAGAAATGGGGTATTGATGTAAAAACATATCATAGAAGACGCCAACTAAGTGAAATGCTATGGAAGGACACAAAAGATATGGAGCATATCCAGGAAAGTGCAGGCCTTGTTGCAAAACTAGTTGGACTCGTAGAGCCAAGTGCGGCCCCCAAGGAAATGTTTGGACTCAGCTTTGCACTTCAACCTAAGAAACCTCGCAAGACTTTATTGAGCTATGGCACGTCATGGCTATATGGAAGCAAGGAATGATATGAAATTATAGAAAACTGGGGGCACAACTTCAATGTACAGGCTAAAATACTATCCCTTACTGAACAACTGTTCTCATACCAGCAAAATGCTGAGAAATCACCACAAGCTCTGTACAGTCAATAGTCTAGTTTTTTCATAAAAAGTAATACTACACGTACTCCCATTTTCTACTCAATTTTTTACTCCCTGCATATCAGCATATGTGACATGTTCTAATTCATTGGGCCACAGTTTTTATTCATTTCTTTATCTTCTATGAACAAAATCTTGACACATGGCGAGACTATTACTCCTTGGGAGTCCACATGTCATTTTCCTTTCATAAATATGGTAAATACTATGCAAGCAAGTAACAAATAGTATCTCACAAGATGAGTAATATTGGCTATTTGATTAAGGTAGAACTTTTTTTGTACGGAAAAGATTAAAACCATACTTTCATAGAAAACAAAATTTGAGGTCATGAATACATTTTGGAAAAATGATGAATGCAGTAAATGAACTAGTGCTAATGAAATGTATACTTACTAGAAGTCTAGAACCACCACCAATAAATAACAAAATAATAGTACCTCTTATATCTAAAGTCTAAACTAGATGCATAGTAGACCTTCAGGAAGTGAGTGATTGCTTTGGTCTGGTGGAATAAACATACGACAAGCATAGCATACAGCAGAATAGAAACCTATTGGATTTTGTGCAAACACAAAATGACGCCCCTGCAGTTTTAAACAATAAAATGTTATTGTAACCAAAAAGTAGTTCTTGCATTTTTCCAGATATAAAAGTTAGCAAATTATATCAACAAAGCCAGTAAGTTGCAAAGGAATAAATTAAATAGCAGTCATCAAAACTCCCGCATTCTATCAGAACTCCAATTAAATGGCATAGGGAGTTTCTTGTTAATCTCTTTTATTTGGTTACCTTTACATTTGCTGTGCATGTGTTGGGGGATGATGGGGCTGAGAAGATGGACTAACCTGAGGAATTCTTATAATTTCGCATGGAACTTTCATATTCTTGCGTACTTCTACTGCTCCTTCGTAATTCATCCAATCACGAAACCCATATATAAAGGTTGTTGGCACCTTCCATTCTGAGGCCCTGCACCAAAAGAGATGATACTCTAGTAAAAACTTACTGGACACCAAGGGCAACAATCTTCTGATTAAGGGGAATGCAAATGAGTATTTTACCCATCAATTGAAATGCCATATCAACTATATTGTGCTACACAAGCATCTCACCTATGTAAAAGAGGACTCCGAGCCAATGCTCCAAAGGAGAATAGATATTTTAAGCACAGTTCTCCACTAGCCTTGGCTGCCTGAGCATGGTATATATAATCTTTCAACAAAGAAACAGTCATAATTAGGACCTTAAACAACAGCTCTACAAGAAAAGTGATTTTAAGCAAGTTACCTGTGAATACTTGAGACTCCTCCTCAATGAGACTTTCAGCAATTCTATTTCCACCAAATGTGGCGAGTGTATACCTACGAACTATATCTGGGCCCCATGGACCAAAACTTCTGCATTAACAAGCCCCAGCAGCAACAAACATGTAAATAAAAAACAAAAAAAAACAGAAAAATAAAATAAAATAAAAATCCCCTCAACCTCCCATAGACGTTAAGGGAAAGACTTAATTTTGGAGAACCAGTATTTGAAAGTAGAAGATAAAATGGAGCACATTCAGCAGATCCATAGAAAGAGCTTATGCTTTCGGCTTACAACAGATGAGGGTGGCAAGTATGCAAGCAAGTTAGTCGTGAGATAGTACAGGTAACTATTATACAGTGAATGCAATCAGTTAACATCCAAAATATAATTATGCCAGAGTATAAGGTTTATGCATAAATTTTGATACAAGCATAAATGGATGTAATAGGAAGCCAGAACTAGAAAGAGATGAGTGGGAATTACTACTTGATCATTTTTTCTGTTTTACAAGGGAAGAATGTGGTTGAAAGGAGATATTCTCCATTGATAGAAAATACGACAGCATGAACAGTTACGATTGTTAGCTTGGTGGACTTAAATATGAATAAATACACACACACACTCTCTCTCTGTATAATATTGAAATAATAAATAACTATTGGATAAAATTTGAAAGCAAGTTCAATGAGATGCTATTCTCTATCTTCCCATTTTCTTTATGGTATTGTAAAAAAAGTTTCTCACCAGGGTAAAAATTGACCTGTCATAGTTTTCTAATTTTTTAACTGGGGTCGTTTTAGTAATTTGGTCCCATTCACTCAGTCTTAACATATTCATAATAAATATAACACACACGCACACACACACACATATATATATATGAACACTTTACCTAATGAGCTTCTGAGGGGTAAAATTGGACTCCCATAGATGATTCAGAAGAGCTCTTTTCCATATTGCTCTGAACATAAACCTTTTGGGGATGCTTTCATTTTCTGATGTAAAGCCAGCAGGTCCCACAAGAATCAAATGTAGAACATGCTGAGGATGCTACACAAGTAACAAAATTAACATCAATCTCGAGAAGCAATGATTTTAGCTTCATAAGCTATCAAAGTTCATAGGTACTACAAGATTTTTTTTTTTTACCTGGAGTGCATATTTTGCAGCAACATATCCTCCAAATGAATGCCCAAGCAAAATAAAGTTGCTGAGGTTTTTGGCTTTGCGCCACTCCTCAAATGAATCAATAAACCAAGCCTCAGTTTCTGTATTACAGGTTCAAGGACACAGAAAAATGATAACATTTTAAGAAAAACTTAATCAGCCTAAAGATGTAGTTATACATGCATTTTCTAAAATCAATGTTGAATGGATGTAAAGCAGTTTCACACTTTCACCCAATGGCTTTCTATAGGACTTTTCTCAGTGAACCATTCCAAATTGAACAATGCCCATTCAATTATATTATGTATGCCAGCTATGTAGGAAACACAAGTTTTTCAATTCAATAACAACATTATGCCTAACCTTCAGTACTTCTGCAAGTGAAGTCAGGCCTGCTTGATCCACCCCACCTGCACCATGCAGTAGCTTTATATAAACTAGTGCTCGATCCAGCAAACTATTCAAGCTATCACACAATATTTTGTATTTTTTTTGTAAATTATTAACTTAATAACCAACTTGACAATTTATTCTTTCTCATGCAATTATAATTTCCTATATTTATTACTGCATAGTATTTATTTGATGAATAACAAAGTATATATATATATTTTTTTTTGAATAACAAAGTATTTACAACTATACTTATAAGAAATTAGAAGCGTATGAACTGGCTTAGGCTGAATAGTTTGGACTTCTCTATAACCTTAACTATTAACTGCATCTGGACTAAAGAACTTGAATGAAGCCAAAACTTAACCCAAAGCACACTCACCCAAGTAGATCGATAGCAATGACTCTGAAATGCTTGGCAAGGGCATCAAAATTGCGAAAGAAAAAACCTAAGGAAGCACCATAGCCATGAAGCATAACAAGAGTAGGGCATCCCTCCTTGCTGTCAAAAGTGACAGTATTTATGAACCTCGGCTTACCGCTTGTAGATTGAAACCATCTGATTTTGGAACGTGGCAGACCACAACCAATGTTAACATGCTCTTGAGTATAGGGTGTCCTGATTAAACCGATTCCACAATTCCATGAGACAATAATAATAAATAAAAACGAACTACAATGTCACAGTATTATAACAATTAGAATGGTAAAGACTTGGAACTTGGAAGCCAAATCCAACATATACAAAAGGTAAAATTTACATAAAAATGGCTAGACCTATATCCTCTAGTAAAATTTTCAAAAATTTTGAATATTCTCCTTTTAGTATGCTACATATCAGCTAAAACGTTAGAATTTTCCAATTAATCCAAGATATAAAGCTGCTGCATCATTGAAACGAATAATTGGATCAGAAAGATAAGCTATTCAGCCTCTGATACCTCATGCGTATATCCAAAATCTGGAAATTTGAAGATAAAAAAGTAAATTAAAGATGTTTACTCCGTACTTGACAAGAGACAGAAGACGCCTCTCGGCGGCGATGGTGTGATCAGTGGAGGTAGGGATCCACCGGAGAGCCGACGGCCACAGAGATCTTTTC
Organism: Ipomoea triloba; assembly: GCF_003576645.1. Taxonomy (NCBI): domain Eukaryota; kingdom Viridiplantae; phylum Streptophyta; class Magnoliopsida; order Solanales; family Convolvulaceae; genus Ipomoea; species Ipomoea triloba. The sequence goes on along the minus strand of NC_044921.1, from coordinate 23,298,023 downwards.
TTCGCATCAGATGACGATGAAATCATCTGTTCCTCCATCTTAGCCGCCAATTCGACCTCCTTTTCAGCCCTATGCTCGTGCGATTACTGCTCATTGTTGTTCACTTCTCTGTCGATAAGAATGGCACATTGATAGGAAGAGTCAACGTGTCAATTTTTTTTAATAATTAAAATTATTATTATTATTAGAGAATAAAGTGCCGCCCATGTTGCTCACTTGTTGAGAATCCTAAGCTCCTCCGTCTCTCTTTCTCTCTTTTCTCTTTTACTCGTGATTTTCACCTTCCCTCGCTGGCAAAACCAATGGCGTCGTCCCTGCCAGGGATGAAGCCGCCGCAGTTGCGGAAGCATCATTCATATCGCTGCGTACAGATTAGGATTTAGGAGATAACTGATGAGCACAGAAGCTGGAAAACTTCATCATGGAGTATGGATACTGAGAAACCCAGCTCCTTTGCTGGTCTATGAATTTCACTCTGTATCTACAGTTACAGTACCTACCATTTCCTTCCAAAAATATTTTTCGCGGTTTACCGACTTTCACCGCAATTAAGATCAAAATTCACTTCTCCATACAAAATTTGGTTAACACTCAGCATTAAATTTACAGAGGCAATTTATCATTCATATTAGTCTTGAAGCAAGATAATAAACGGAATGGAGCAACGGCCAGTTTGACTCTTCAACATAGTTGATTTGAGTCGGATTTGACTGCTTGAAACAATTGATTTAAGTCGTTATTGATTTATCTCTTCCATATTGTGCATAAATATACGGGATACAGTACGAAAATCAACTTCATTTATGAAAATGAGAATTATATATTGCACGGTTTGAGATGATTAACTACGTGGAATGAACAACCATAAATTTTCTTTTCAATTTGAGATTATCATAGTGGTGATAGTGGTGAGCTATGTGCAATGGACAACTCATTAAGTTATCTTTTCAGTTTAAAACGATCAACTATAAACAAATTAAATTTCACCCAAAATACATTTTCTCACAAATCAAAGGGCGTGCATAAGTGCTATTATTAACCAGAACAAAATATGGCACAGCCACCATAGAGAATTAGTTTGCTTGCAAGCTCAAAACTATGATGAACATTGCAATGACAGGAGTGCTTACTATAGAATGGGCATATCTTGAATGAAATGTGTAATATTATGTACTAGAAAGAAATCTCATACACGTGGCTATTCTTGCCATAGAAGATAATGACACAGATTATATAGAAGATTAAGAGAACTAACTAGGATATTACACACTAATTCCAGGACTATAACATGACAACCTTTTTGATTAAACAAATAATAGGGATTCAGGAAGTGACTGATTGTCTTGATTTGATGACTGATTGTCTTGGTCTGATGAAAGAAATCTACGACAAGCATAGTATACAGCAGAATGGAAATCTGGTGCATTCTCTATAAACACAAAATGCCCACTCTGCAATTTTAAACCAACAAAAGAAAAGTCAGTGCCTCTTTACAGTTAAAAAAGAGAAAAACTAGAGCAACTAGTCCTCCCAGTCCCCAAATTTTGTATGCAAGTTCATAAAGCAACAAGTAGTGGGTAGGTTAATTTCCATTTTTTCTCACTGCGTTTTTATTTGTCTGTAGGTGGGTGGGGGGGAGGGTGTATTAGATATAGACTGACCTGAGGTACCCTTATGATTTCACATGGAACTTTCATATTCTTGCGTGCTTCTACTGCTCCTTCGTAATTCATCCAATCATGAACACCATATATGAAGGTTGTCGGTACCTTCCACTCCGAAGCCCTGCATCCAATAAGATATAACATTTGATTGAAGGACATGCCTATATAGCTATATTAAGTCCGTAATATGATGTTATTTCTTAAGCTCAAAACTGAGGACATTGTAAGCTCGAACATTCTCTACTTAAGCAAGAAGTTGAATTCAGGAGGCAGAAAGCACATCAGTGTTTTAATAGCAGATCGAAGCTTGCATTGATGCAACAAATCATAGGAAATGCCAGTATGCCGAAGCTAGAATGGAAGAATTTATTAAAAAGCCACAGGCACCTTCAACATAACTGATCACTCCACCTCAGAAGAGTTTACTAAAATTAATACACACATGAACAAATCATATGCTTTGTGCCAACTATTCTGGTAATCATGATTCATGCATGAAATTAAAGATATAAGAGCTAAATATTAAGACTATCTTGGCATTTCATTCATTAAAGGAACAATCTCTATATAATGGTACAAGGTTCTCACCTATGTAAAAGAGGACTCCGAGCAAATGCTCCAAAGGAGAAAATATATTTTAAGCACAGCTCCCCACTTGCTTTGGCTGCCAGAGTGTGGTACATATAATCTTCCAATAAAGAAACAGGTGTCATTAATTAGAAAATTTATCAACAGGTAACAACTAACAAGCGAAGGAGGCTCATTTGAAGCTACCTGCCAGTAGCGTAGACTCCTCATTGGTCAAACCATCCCCAGCTGAACTAAACCTAGAACCTGTATATTTGCGAACTAGATCTGGGCCCCATGGACCTAAACCTCTGCATAAACATAAAAAGGTAAAATTTAATAATTATGATAACAAGTCAACAACAATAAAGTCCTCTCAACTTACCCTGAAGATGTTATGGAGAAACATTCATATATGAAAATAGCAGGTAAAATGGAGAACAATTAGCAATTCCATACATGGAGCTCACTGTAAACAAAATGGTGCCAATTCTGCACAGTGAACTCCAATTACACGTAAAGTTGGATGGAATTGAAAATATATGAGATGGCTAGTACAATAGTCATCAGTATACATAATTCGGAATGAATAGATCAATCCTTCTGTCTACATAGTGTTGCTTTCTTTTTTCTTTTTTTTTGAGTACAGTGTTGCTTTCTTTTAATGACATAGTTATTAAAAAACAACAAAAAAATTGTGTAAAAGAAATTAGACATCTGTAAAATTGAAGTGAAAGCATGAACTAGATAATAAAAATAGTAACAAACACTATCAGGTGCTTTTCTGTTTTGGTTGGGAAGAAAATAGTTGAAATGAAAAATATTCTAAAGACAAAAAGAATAACAAAATAAGGGGAGCATTAACAGCAGATACCTAACAAGCTTCTGAGGGGTAAAATTAGACTCCCATAGATGATTCATAATAGCTCCTTTCCATGTTGCTCTAAACTGTGTAAGCCACTCTGACTTGTGTTCTGTTTCTGATGTAAACCCAGCAGATCCCACCAGTATCAAGTGTTGAACATGCTCAGGATGCTACATTACAATAGTGACAGAATTAACATCAGCTCAGAGAAACAATGATATTGATTTAATAAGCAAAAATTCATAGTTCCAACAGAAAAAGTTTACCTGGAGTGCATATTTTGCAGCAACATACCCTCCAAATGAATGCCCGAGTAAAATAAAGTTAGTCAGGTTTTTGGCTTTGCGCCACTCCTCAAAAGAATCAATGAACCATGCCTCAGTTTCTGTATTACAAGTTCAACAATGCAAATGATGTTAATTTAGGGAAAACATAATAAATTTTAATTCATCAAAGCCTAAGAAACCTTTTTCACCTATCCTTGGGATCCTAATTAGTATGAATCATCCAAACCTAAAAGATGAATCTTTTTGTAAGTTTAAGGGACTTATATTCATTCACCAAACCTAAGAAACCCTTTTCACCTATCTTTGGGATCCAATTAGAGTGAATCATCAAAATTTTAAAAAGAGGGATCATTTTGTAAGTGAATGGCAGCTACAAGGAAACAAAAGTAAGTGTGATCCAGTATCTGTGCATCTGACCTTCTGTACTTTTGCATGTGAAGTCAGGTCTGCTAGATCCTCCCCACCTACACCAAGATGGATCAAAAGGATCAGTAAAAACCTGAACTACATATGCACACACACATGCATAGAAACATAGAGATTTTATCAGTAACACCATATCATTAGCATTAACTCACATTTAGAATGCATGTACCTGTGTACCGTAATATCTTCTACTATATTAAGTATGAAGTGAGGTTCAACAAAAAAATGCATCATGTGCATGTATTTTGGACTATTTCACAATTACTGAAATAAAAACCTCTTCAATTACAAATGAAACAATACATTTAAATGTACTTGGAAGAGTGCAAAAATCAACAGAGGCATGTGTGGCTTGAGAGTGGGAAGCAGACAGAATATGCTTATGTATGTATATAATACACAATAGTACAATACTCACCCAAGCTGATCAATGGCAATGACTCTGAAGTGCTTGGCAAGATAGTCAAAATTGCGAAAAAAGAAGCCTTGAGAAGCACCATATCCGTGAACCATAACAAGAGTAGGAGATCCCTCTTTGCTGTCAAAACTAACTGTATTTATGAACCTCGGCTCATTGCTAGCGGATCTAAACCACCTAACTTTGGACCCCGGCGGACCGGAACCAATATTAACTCTCTCTTGAGTATAGGGAGTCCTGATTAAAACACACCGCAATTCACAATCAATCCAACAGCATAAGTAGCGGTATCTTAAAATGCAGAAATGATTAAAATTATAACCGACTTATGAATTCTAAAACTAGGGATTTAAGATAGGAGGGAGTACTTGACAAGAGAAAGCAGGCGCTTCTCGGCTTCGATGATGCGATCAGTGGAAGTAGGGATCCAGCGCAGAACAGACGGCCATAGCGATCTCTTCTTCTTTTCCGAAGCAGCCGCGGTGGCGGCCGCCGCCGCCGCAGCAGCAGAAGGTGAATTAATCTCTTCCGCCATCTTCACTCTCGCCGGTCTCCAACACCTCCTCAGCACTATGCTCATACAATTCACCCTCGATTTCAAGAGAAGCGGCGGCGGATTGTTGCAAGTTAGAATAATAGTCAAAGCAATTGCTCTTCTTTTCAATTCAACAAATGAATGAATAGGCGCAGAGTTCTCCCTCTCCGGCCACCTATATACGCGGGTGCGTTGTAGAATAGAATGTTCCGCGACGATCCTACCGCCTTCGCTGCTTATTCGTCTCTCCTTTTTTGAATCTTTTCTTAGCTTCTTCCTTTTTCTGATGGCGAACCGGATGACGTCGCTTGTCAGCGATGATTAATTGTAATTGATTTTACAGCGCGGATGTGGAGAAATTATGCGGTCGACGATTCTCTGGAGACGTAGATTGGTCTACACGGAAATCAATATTGAATGAATGGGATCGCAAGAAACGTCTGCAATGACATACGTGACCGGTGAAAATGGAACAAATGAGATAAAATAATAATAATCGTGGAATTGCGTAGAAGGTTCATATGGTTTTATATTTATATTTATATATTTAATATAGGAGGTTTGGGAATAAAGTGGAAATGAAGAATAAATTTAAATGCCAAGACCTTGTGGTCAAGTGGCACCCGGTGTCAGATTAACACTCTTATGAACAGATACTACATTGTAACAGAGTCAGTAGTACTAAAAAAAAAGAAGTATAAATTTAAATTATACTCCGTATTATTTTATAAGGAATAATAAATTTTGGGAATGAAAAAAGAAGAAGTAATATAAAGACTAAAATATTCTTAGGAGTAATAATATTATTGGCATGAAGCATCATTTTGGTCATCTAGATTCTAGAATACAAAAAATAGCCAGTTTTGTGATGAATTAAGAACCAAAATCGTAACCATAATTAAGAACTAAATTGACACTTAATCTATAACTTGACAAAAAAAATCTCTTATTTCAAAATTTTTAAAATTAAACAGTTTAGTATCAAAGGATGTTGAAGGTTTATGCTGGAAAAAACACTGGTAGTAATGATCTGCCAAGCACTGAAAGTTAATCTGTAATTCAAATACTGCAGAAAATTAAACACTGGTTCAACTGTTCAAGACAATTAATCTGCCAAGGAACCAGTTTGAACGCAACTGCGTGCATTATTTCAATTATGTGACGATCTAACTGGGAGAGGACAAAAGTTGAAGTCAGCTCTGGTAAGAATAATAATACAAGCAGAGTTTTAAAACTCCAAATTCTTATTACAGCGAGATCTAATCTACATCACAACATCTGCGCATATGAAACCCCTATTCTTCAAGCCTCGTGCACGTTGCAAAAAACTTAAGTTTTTTCAGAGCCAAACGGCCTCTGCAATCACGAATATGATGAAAGTTCAATGCTCGTCCCCTATTCTGCTCTGGACTGACCAGCGCGGGAGGAGAGGATGATTCCAACAATAAGGCCATAGAGAGCAAGAGCTTCAGCGAAAATGAGAATGAGAATCATCCCGACGAAAAGTTTGGGCTGTTGTGCATTGGCCCTGTGGGAAGCGAAAAAGAATTGTGACAAAATATAACAATCACCAATAATAGAAAGAACCTACACATGGAGGAATAGGAGTGAAACAACAGAAGATGTAAATAGGTGGATGATTTAACCAATACGCAAATTGCTGGAGACAATGAGTGCCAAAGAATGGTGTGCTCATATTAACAGGAGCAATTGCATCAAACACTAGGCATTCTGCCCTAGAATGAATAATTTCATGATTTTGAATGAAAAACCACACTCTTTAGTAAAAATTGATAACCAACTAACCTACTATAATACTACAACATGAACTTGATTTCTTTTTAGACCAGAACGCTAACCACTGTAGTGTAAGGCCCAGAAATACCCCCAAATTATATAAAAGAACCAAATGTAAGCATAAGAAGAGGAGTGAAGTAGTGAACTAGATTCAACCTCGGGATTCAGGAAACACAAATTGATCCTAGTGGAACTGGTTGATTTACACCATGGTCCCATAGGACTCTGCACAGTGAATGCTACAGTCATGAATCATATGACTCATGATCTTAAGCTCCTATATGGCTATATGCTGCATCTTCCGCTACGTAGGCAAAGCAACATATTATGCATGCCAGGCTTTGGTGTTCAAGTTAAACCAATAAAATATATTCTCCAACTACTTCAATCAATTCTTACAAAATTGAAAAGTCATCTTTTTATATATCACCAAGCAGATTGAAAAGTCATCATGTAGTTCAACCAACCACGAACTCCAGATAATCTACTCATTAGGACCAAGTAAGCTAGGAAATCATCTTGAAATTTGAAATGCATATATGATACTACAAAGTACAAACTTACAAAGCATTAAATCCAAAGTCAGATATAATAGAAAATAAATCCATTTATAGCAAATATAGGATCCATAATCACTGAAAGTATCTTCCTATTTCCTAACGCGATCCAATGCAATCAAATTCACAACAAATCATATTATATAAATGTATAAATGAGATATCCACAGGACAGCAAAACGACAAATGAAGCTCAGCTTACCTAACACCGGCATCACCAACGATTCCAATGGCCATACCAGCAGAAAGGCCAGCGAGGCCACAAGCAAGGCCAGAAGAAAGGTGAGCGTAGCCATCAAAGAGATAGTATGACTTGGTCTTGGGGTTGATCCCAGTACTGATGATCACAGCGATAATCAAGCCGTAAATACCCAACACACCAGCCATAACCACCGGCACAATGGACTTCATCACCAGCTCCGGCCTCATGACGCCCATCGACGCCACACCAACCCCACTCTTCGCGGTCCCGTAAGCGGCTCCCATACCTGTTAAAGCAAATTCACAAAGTCAGGCGCGAAAAACTCATCGAATACACAAATTGAATCCTAGATCTGTACAAGCAGAGAACGGATTGACGTACAAGAGAATACTAGGGCGGCAGCAGCGCCGAGGAAGCCGAAGAACGGTGCCGTTTCATCTCCGCTGAAAGCTGACGACATTTTCTCTGGTGCTTTCGAATCCGGATTCGATCGGATCTGCAGCGACGGCGTAATTGATCGGATCTGAGAATTCCCGGGGAATGGCTGTGCACACAGTCTCGGAAAAACTGTGAATCCCTTTGCTAAATTCTGCTACGGATATCAATCAACTTTGTCTTTATTCGAGAGCTTTCAGATTTAATCCTCACTCGACTTGATGACGAAAAAGACAGTTTAAAATATTTATAAAAAAAATTAAAAAAAATAGTGGGCCAAAATTATGGGCCGCACTGCCGTTATTGTTTTCATAAAAATTGTTTATAATGGCGCAAATTGTGGGTAGACTAATAGTGGGCCGAAATTATGGGCTGCACCGCTAGTTATTGGCAGATGTTAATATGTTCCTTGGTGTACTACCCAGTACCCAATATTTATACTATGGACCCGGGTCCACCTTATAAGTGACCCGTCACAATTTGCAAGGTGGAAATATAGTTGCAACATTCAGTATATAAATTATGAACATTCAATATATAAATTGTGCATTTCAGACCTTGGTCTACAGAATAATTTGCTTGTATATCCAATTTTCTTGTGCTCTATATGTCAATTATCTTTTTTGTATTTATTTTGTGTTGATTGACTACGAGGTTCTAAGTTTGACTCCCGTGAGAACGGCCTATCTAAAGCAAATTCACTCATAATACACTTTCAAGCAGTAGTTACATTTTATTTTATTTTATTGTAAATCAAAATTATCTCTTTTTGCACTAGCTAAGTTAAATGTACAAATTATCATATTGTCAACCAAATATACTCAACTAGGCAAATGCTTAGACACGTAAAACATTAGCATTTGGAGCATTGAAGCATTACTACAATTGATGCATGTAGCAATGAAGATAAATAAGTACAGCCCAAGGGATACAATCTAAATCGGTGAGATATGATATAGATATCAATCCATCCACTATGATAAGTAGTTCTTACGGGAGTCAAATTTAAAATATTGCGATTATCATATCAACTGTTAACCAACTCGTTTAGATTGTTCCAAAAAGAAATAATGTTTATTCTACGTGTGAGTGCCTGAATAATTAAAATGACCTAGTTATTTGTTTTTAGATGATAAGAAAAACTCACAACAACTATTACGAAAGTGCACACAGGATAAATTAAATCTCGTTCATGTGTAATAGCTAACTATTTGAAGGTAGACATCAATAGATGGAAGGGAAGGATTGGAAGGAATTGAAAGAGGAAAAATAAGATTGACATAAATCAATTGGAGACGTGAAAGACATGCCCTAAAATCATGTATAAAACAAGAAATTAGGTAATAAGACATCCCCTACAGAAACATGAAATGCACCAAACAACGTAATTTAAGTGCTTGCGGCCAATTCACCACTGCCTTTTGGTCTATGGAATAAACTATTTGGGGGAAGAATACAAGCTACCTACTTAAAAACAACTCAACATGGGTGTTAATCCTAAAAACCCAATCTCTAGCTTATACAGGCAATTAGATTTTGCTTATGCAGAGCTACCTACCCTTTATTAAATACGTTAAGTCATGTGTATTAATTCACAAATCATACATTAAAATAATCGAACTAAAAATATCATGTACAATAAATTCAATTGAGAGAGTTGTTTTTATTCCTAGTTTGTTGCACGTTGAAGGAAGCACCACATGCCCTTTTTCTTTTTTCAGTTTGGTTTAATTTTTAAAGAACCAAATGGTTCAAATCCATACATAGACTGGAAAGAATATGCTTTACCTTGGTATTAAAGCTTAGCAAATGTTTCTGTTTTCCTTTTCAGGTTGTCATTACAATACCAGAATACCATATACGTATACCCACCGAAAGACACTCCAACCAGCCTTTTATCGTCTTCCGCCATGTTCTATTCCATAGCAAACTCTTGATTTATGAAAAAATCCGTAACTGTTACTCAAAAGTGTATTAAAACAAAAAAGTTTAGTGGCTCTAGTTGGTGAAGGACCACGGGAACAAACCAGCTTAGGTTACTCATATATTCAAAGTAATTAATAAAATCAATAGATAACTCTTAAGGGGAGTCAAATTTGAAACATTGTGATTATCAAACAAACTATTTGACTAATTTGGATGGAGTTATCTCATTCCATAAGCAACCTAGCTCATACTATACTAGGTTGCCCTAAAACATATATTTAATTTCTGTTACATGGTAGACTCACAAATTTGAACTTTATGTAATTTATGTTTATGTTTAATAAATATGGATGTTTATTACAATTATTAAACTGTGTTTCCATTTTAAATAAGTCAATTATATTGTAGTTTCAGATTTAGCAAAAACTAGGGGTAGACATCAAAGTGGTCATCAATATAATAAGCCGAAAATTAAGAAACATTGCCGGCTTTAGTTTAGTTCATACAATGTACAGTCTTGCGTTTTAGATTTAGATTCTTAATTAAGATGAGATGGATAGGAGATACGTGTTTGGTATAGCATGCATCCGCAAGGTTATGTACTTATGTTGTTGTTTGGATGAACTGCGCAAAAGTTTTTACTAGAAGCTAATAGTAATAATTTAATTTACCTCTCCATGAGGTTAGAGGTTGATTTTAGAGTTCAAGATATAGTTCATATATCTAGTTGATATTTCTTAACAAATTGAACACTTTTAGACTGATATATATAATATTACATTGACTTCACAAGAGATTGTAGAGTGGTACGGTTCTCAAATTGGGGCTAAACTTTCACTCATGGACTACTTTTATGGTAAAATAAATTAGGGGCTTGATTTGAGTGCCTATCAATTGTCAGCTTTGGCTGCATAGGGTTTCAATTTTAGTATTTTAGTTTCTAATTATTAGAGGATTTTAGTTTTATAAATTCTAATTAGTACACACACACATATATATTAGATCACGAGCGGTTCGACGAGCATAAAATATTTGAGCTGGAGCTCGACTCGATTACTAAACAAGCTAATTTGAGCTCGAGTCGAGCTGAGCTAAATAGAAAACTAATCCTTATAATTACTCCTACAAATCTATGATCAATCATCCTCAAGCTGATCGATGATTGTTTGCCTAAAATAATAAATTGCCTTAAAGAAAAACAAAAAAAAAAAATAAAAAAAATAACACAATTAAAAAAAATCAATCTTCTCGAATTACTATCCATCCATAATAGAGCGTCCTACCCAAATTATATAGACAGACCAGGCCACTTCAAACCGATCGCCTAGTTTTTAGTACCCGGACCACCACACGTGTATATACATTCTCGTTATGTATCTATCAATATAATGTACATTGATAAGGTGAAAAGCAATGCAGTTAAATTGTAACATTTGTGTGTAGATTTAGTATTTACTATTCTATCATCATCTAGAAATCATATGCATAAGTTTATATTGCATGGGTACGTAGCTGCTATTAATACCATCCCATATGCTCTTGCATGCCATACTCGAAGCCACAGATCCAAAACAACAAAATGACTCCAAAACTTATTCTTTTCTTCACACTCTTTCTACTGCCGCAAACATTTCACAATCGTGGATTCTTCGCCGCCGTCGCCGCCCTCCGCGGCGGCGGCAAGTGGGACCTACTACAATCCAGCATAGGCATTTCCGCCATGCACATGCAACTCCTCCACAACGACAAGATCGTCGCGTTCGACCGCACCAACATCGGCCCCTCCAACATCTCATTGCCCGCCGGCAAGTGCCACCACGGCGTCAGCGGCGGTGGCAGTTTCGGCGGCAATAAAACGCCGCCGGACGACAACTGCACCGCGCATTCCGTCGAGTACGACGTCGTTTCCAACTCCATCCGCCCTGTCCTCGTCCTCTCCGACTTCTGGTGCTCCTCCGCCTCCGTCTCCCCCGCCGGAACCCTAATCCAGACCGGCGGCTACGGCGAAGGCACCCGCGTCGTCAGGCGGTTCAATCCGTGCAACGACGCGGAATGCGATTGGGAGGAAATCAAATACGGGTTGACCCGACCGCGGTGGTACTCCACCGACCATATCTTGCCGGACGGCCGCCAAATCATCGTCGGCGGCCGGCGAGCGTTTAATTACGAGTTTTTTCCCAAATCCGGCCCGGCGGATGCCGTCTATTCCCTCCCGTTTCTAGCGCAGACAACCGATCCCGGCCAGGGCGCCGAGAATAACCTATATCCTTTCGTTCTCCTCAACGTCGACGGAAACCTATTCATCTTCGCAAACAATCGAGCAATTTTGTTGGATTATGTTAACAACGTTGTTGTGAGACAATATCCCCAGATTCCCGGCGGCGAGCCGAGGAATTATCCGAGCAGTGGCTCGGCCGTTCTTTTACCTCTGAAGAATTTGAAAGGTTCAACAACAATGGCGGAGGTTTTGGTATGCGGTGGGTCACCTAAAGACGCATATTATAATGCGAGAAGGAATATTTTCGTTGGGGCATTGAATACTTGTGGGCGGATCGTGATAACCGACCCGAACCCGGTATGGATAACGGAGGAGATGCCGTTTCCGAGGGTGATGGGGGACATGGTGGTGTTGCCCACTGGGAATGTTCTGATTATTAACGGCGCTACTAACGGCGCGGCCGGGTGGGATTTAGCCCGGAACCCGGCTTTCCACCCGGTTCTCTACCGCCCCGATGGCCCGCCCCGGTCCCGATTCGACCTCCAAAACCCTAACAAAATCCCTAGAATGTATCACTCCACCGCCGTCCTCATCACCGACGGCCGCGTCCTCGTCGCCGGCAGCAACCCTCACGCAACCTACAAGTTCACCAATGTCGCCTTCCCGACGGAATTAAGCATGGAAGCGTTCTCCCCGTCGTACCTGGACCCGAAATACGCCGCCCTCCGGCCGGAGATTCTCTCACCGGCGTCCCAATCTTGGCTGAGCTACGGCGAAGTGGTGTCCGTTCAGTTTAAGGTTTCCGGCAAGGTGGATTTGAGCTCAGTTAAGGTAACAATGGTGTCGCCGGCGTTTAGTACACACTCGTTTTCGATGAATCAACGGTTACTGGTTCTGAACATCGTGAAAGTGAAGGCCGCCGGAGAAGAATCGTACGGAATCGACGTGGTGGCTCCGGATTCCGGTAACCTGGCGCCGTCTGGATACTATCTTCTCTTCGTGGTTCATCGGGAAATACCCAGCAAAGGAATCTGGGTACACATACAGTAAATTAACAGTTCGTAATTTTTATTAACAAAATTGAATATCAAAATCGTCTATGATATGATGTTGTACTATAATTAACAAATGTTAATTACTATAAAAACCATGAAAATGTGGGCATGTGATTGCGAAAAATAAGATCGAATTTAGGTATAAAAATCATGAAAGTGTAAGGAGAAGGGACATCCGGAGAGAAAAAGTGATGTAATTAGTTCATTTTAAGCGCCAATTGCCAAATATGTACTTCCGTACTTTGCTACCTGACATTTCCCATAGCATTGTCATTTGTTAAAGCAATCATTCTATCTAGGCCAAGTATAATTAGATACATAAACTCACGGTTTCAGCTCAATCTACCCCATTAGCAAGTTAACCATCAGGTTACTTCCGGTAAATGCCCATGTGGCAACTTACTTGGCAAAAATGTTACAATTTGACTTGTCACATAAGCATAAGTAAAAAAAAAAAAAACAATTGAAATAAAACAAACAAAAATCTTGCGTCCTTCTTCTTCCTAAATTTCCAAATCATCGAGCTCTAAATCTACCAATAAAACAAACAAAAATCACACCATCCTCACAACATCACTGTCATCACTCCACACCATTTTACTTCATCGGTGTCGTCGCACCACCGTCTTCACTACATCCTGACCGTCATCACTTCATCACCTTCGTCACTCCATACTCACCGATTTTATTGCACCCCCAAAACAATCGCTCCGAACTCAGATATGAGGAAGAAGAATCGCTCCGCCACCATTGCTCGTGACGCTCCGAACTCAGATTTGAAGAAAACACCCCGAAAACAATCGCTACCAAAACTATAAGGCGGGCAATTCTCACTGCAAGTGGAAGGTGGGTGGAGGGAGGTGAGAAATGTTTTTAAAATAGGGGAAGAGGAACGAGAGGCGTCCCTAAGCTCAAAGGATAAAGGAAACTTCAGAGCTGGAAAGTCTTAATAAGCACATCTCCAGTTAGGGGTGAGCAAAAAATAAAGACCGATCGAAAAACCGATGACCGATAACCGAACCGACCGAGAATTTCGATTATCGGTTATAGTGTTCAAAAAATTTCGGTCATTTCGATTTTTCGGTCGATTATCGGTTTTGGACCAAAAATAAAGAAACCGACCGAAAAATCGAGGGTAAGCGCAAACATTTTAACCTATATACCTAGCCCATAATCATTCAAAAATTATATAATTCATTATTTAGCCCAATATTAAGCCAATGCGAATTATATAATTCATTATTTAGCCCAATATTAAGCCAATGCGAACCTGTGAACTACAAAGTGCAAATCTGTAGCTACTTATTACTCAATTTTTATATCAAAGTGCAAATCTGTAGCTACTTATTACTCAATTTTTATATTACTTGTTATTTTGTTAATTACTTACTGCTTAGTTTTTATATTACTTGTTATTTTGTTAATTACTTACTGCTTAGTCTTTAGTGTAGTATTGTAGACATGTAGTAGTACTATAGACTATAGTGTAAACATGTAGTACTCTAGAATGTAGTGTATGCAGTAGTGTAATTCATTTGCTTTGCTTTACTAATTCATTTATTGCTTCACTAATTCACAAATTGCTTAGCTTATATAATATTTATTCTAATTTTTTAAAGAAATTATAGCTTGTTAGGTAATTAATTTCGGTTAAAAATAACCGATCATAACCGACCGAAAATTTCGGTTTTCGGTCGGTTCGGTTATGAGAATGGCTTCGGTTATTTTGGTCGGTTATGGGAATGCTAATATTATTTCGGTTATTAACCGAAAGCCGACCGAAACCGACCGGTGTTCACCCCTATCTCCAGTAGTACATGAAGTGGTATGGTAGCTACTGAATCTGGTCCAGGGCATCTCTAACGGCTTTCTTTAGGTGGGATAATGGTGAAACATCGCTCCGAACTTAGATCTGAAGAAGAATCTCTCCGCTACTGTCGTTCCAAACTCAGATCTGAAGAAGAATCGCTCCGCCACCGTTGCTCATGATGCTCCGAACTCTCAGATAGAAGAAGACGCAGGGTAGAATAATAATAATAATAATAATAATAATAATAATAATAATAATAATAATAATAATAAGTAGACGAAGCAGTGAAAGGAATAAAGAAGAAGAAATGAAGAATTATTTTATAATTTGATTTTCATTTTTTTTTAACTATGCATACATGGCGAATTAAATATTAACATTTATGCCATGTAAGCTTCCACGGGGGCATTTACTGACGGTGATTAACCTGCTAATGGGGTAGATTTAACTAAAATCGTGAGTTTATGTATCTAGTTGCACTTTTTGAAAGTTTAAGGGTCTAATTGACTTTTCGTGAAGTGTTCAGGGGTTTATTTGACCCTTTTCCCTTCTATCTAACTTCACTTGAGACTTGGTTATAGCCTTATAGGAGTATAAGAGTTCGATTCCTAACACAAATATTAAATGTTTGGGTTAAATTTCTTGTGTTCATAAGTGGTTGGGAATCTCAAATCTAAATTGGCGTTCTTAATTTACCTTCTCATCAACCGGAAGTGAGTTCATAAAATTGATGATATAATATAAATCTAGATTATTAAAAAAAAAAAAAAAAAGTTTGTGTGAGAATAGTACAAAAGACTCAATCAAAATCTTCATTGGTATTGCTCTAAATTGGCAATTTATATCATGCACTAGGGTCCACATAACATTATGGACCCTGAATCGAAATGACGAGCTACATAATTCATACTCGTAAAGTACATAATTTCATAACATAAAACACATAAAATCACAACATAAGGCACATACACATGTTATATATTTACTTAATTTTTATAAGCACATAATTTCACAACACAAGATATATAAATCCATAACATAAGAGTTGATGAATTGCTTTGGTTTGGAACTTTGGGGGTAGTTATGCCATGGACCCAGGTTCATATTAACAATTTTAGAACTCTATATTCACAATTTTAAATATCAATATGCAAAATTACAGAACTCAATTTTTACAATTATAAAACACTATATTCACAATTTCTGAAATTTATATTCATAATTTTTTAATTTTATATTAAAAAATATTCCAGACGCGCGTTTTGGACCTGGTTCATATTGCAATGTGAACCTGAGTTCATAGCATAATTTGCCGGACTTTGAGCGCANCTCAATTTTTATATTACTTGTTATTTTGTTAATTACTTACTGCTTAGTCTTTAGTGTAGTATTGTAGACATGTAGTAGTACTATAGACTATAGTGTAAACATGTAGTACTCTAGAATGTAGTGTATGCAGTAGTGTAATTCATTTGCTTTGCTTTACTAATTCATTTATTGCTTCACTAATTCACAAATTGCTTAGCTTATATAATATTTATTCTAATTTTTTAAAGAAATTATAGCTTGTTAGGTAATTAATTTCGGTTAAAAATAACCGATCATAACCGACCGAAAATTTCGGTTTTCGGTCGGTTCGGTTATGAGAATGGCTTCGGTTATTTTGGTCGGTTATGGGAATGCTAATATTATTTCGGTTATTAACCGAAAGCCGACCGAAACCGACCGGTGTTCACCCCTATCTCCAGTAGTACATGAAGTGGTATGGTAGCTACTGAATCTGGTCCAGGGCATCTCTAACGGCTTTCTTTAGGTGGGATAATGGTGAAACATCGCTCCGAACTTAGATCTGAAGAAGAATCTCTCCGCTACTGTCGTTCCAAACTCAGATCTGAAGAAGAATCGCTCCGCCACCGTTGCTCATGATGCTCCGAACTCTCAGATAGAAGAAGACGCAGGGTAGAATAATAATAATAATAATAATAATAATAATAATAATAATAATAATAATAATAATAAGTAGACGAAGCAGTGAAAGGAATAAAGAAGAAGAAATGAAGAATTATTTTATAATTTGATTTTCATTTTTTTTTAACTATGCATACATGGCGAATTAAATATTAACATTTATGCCATGTAAGCTTCCACGGGGGCATTTACTGACGGTGATTAACCTGCTAATGGGGTAGATTTAACTAAAATCGTGAGTTTATGTATCTAGTTGCACTTTTTGAAAGTTTAAGGGTCTAATTGACTTTTCGTGAAGTGTTCAGGGGTTTATTTGACCCTTTTCCCTTCTATCTAACTTCACTTGAGACTTGGTTATAGCCTTATAGGAGTATAAGAGTTCGATTCCTAACACAAATATTAAATGTTTGGGTTAAATTTCTTGTGTTCATAAGTGGTTGGGAATCTCAAATCTAAATTGGCGTTCTTAATTTACCTTCTCATCAACCGGAAGTGAGTTCATAAAATTGATGATATAATATAAATCTAGATTATTAAAAAAAAAAAAAAAAAGTTTGTGTGAGAATAGTACAAAAGACTCAATCAAAATCTTCATTGGTATTGCTCTAAATTGGCAATTTATATCATGCACTAGGGTCCACATAACATTATGGACCCTGAATCGAAATGACGAGCTACATAATTCATACTCGTAAAGTACATAATTTCATAACATAAAACACATAAAATCACAACATAAGGCACATACACATGTTATATATTTACTTAATTTTTATAAGCACATAATTTCACAACACAAGATATATAAATCCATAACATAAGAGTTGATGAATTGCTTTGGTTTGGAACTTTGGGGGTAGTTATGCCATGGACCCAGGTTCATATTAACAATTTTAGAACTCTATATTCACAATTTTAAATATCAATATGCAAAATTACAGAACTCAATTTTTACAATTATAAAACACTATATTCACAATTTCTGAAATTTATATTCATAATTTTTTAATTTTATATTAAAAAATATTCCAGACGCGCGTTTTGGACCTGGTTCATATTGCAATGTGAACCTGAGTTCATAGCATAATTTGCCGGACTTTGAGCGCAATTCCAGTTAGTTGGGCCAACAGAAATATCCAGTTGGGCTAGGCCCAATAAGCTGCTCATGGAATCTGGCAATTTGGCAAGCAGCTGGAATGCAAATGAAAGTGATGACAAATTCAAAGGGGTCACTGTCAATTCGAAATTCTGTTATCTTCCCACTGTAAGCGCGTTAACACTATGCCTGTTCTGCTTGCCTGCACTGAGACAGTGAGAAAAGCTCAAATGACAATCGGTCATTGATAAAATCGCGTAATTTTAACCGCAATCATCGCCATTCGGCGGGAAAATCCTGCTTCCAAAAACCCCTCATTTTTATTCCTGTCTTCACCTTCAACAAAACATACCAGGGTTCAGCGCTGTGAATCAACAATTCAGGTAACTGCGATGCACTTCTTCCTTTTCTACTGTAATACTCTAACATGATCTTTTGATTTGTCTTCTCATTCTTGGGGTAGTGCATTTATTGAGTTTTCTTTTTTCCTAGCTTGCCCTTAGCCCAAAAGGCAAAATTCCCTCACCAGGCCCACACCTCGGCCTAATGGAGGGTAAATCAGGTGGCTCAACTGCTCATCAGGTTATAGGACTAGTGTCTAGTGTCCAAAGAGCTCGGCCCCGTTTGGCAGATGGTTGTTAGCTGATTGAGTTAGAGTGTATAGCTAGTCGACAGCTTTAGCTATTAGCTGATAGCTGTTAGGTATAATTTCGTTTCTAAAAAGCTAATTGAAAAAATTGTTTTGAGCTGCTTTATGAATTTTAACATTTTGGAATTACAAAAAGTCGATTAACCAAACACTTATATTGATTTTTTAGTCAAGTTAAACAGCTAATAGTGGTCAAATAAGTTAAAATTGGCTGATAATAAGCTTACTATTTTATCAAACAGGGCCTCACCACATTAGGTAACTCTAACACTGCTGCTAGATATTTGAAATGTTTGAAGAGCTAGGATTCTAGGAGTGATAGGGTAATCAGGAAATTAGGATTGTTTTTACTTGTTTAGAGGGGGTTGGTTCTCATGAAAGCTGTGAAATTCTGTGTGGTTATGGTCTGGGCAATATTGAAGGGGAGGAAAGTTTTAGGCTTGATTGTAAGTTTGTAATCTGGAATAATTAAGAAAAGTTTGTGTCTTTACTGTGATTTCAGGTTAAAGGTGAGTACCATTGTGCCTTTTTCATCACCTAGTTCTGATGGCTCGGCAGAATTCCAATGCACCAATTCATCAGAATATGGGGTTGGGAGGTTCACTTGCAAGGTCCTTATCTCAGCCAACTGCTTTTGCAAACAATTCCCTGCCTCCATTAAGCCCTTCTCCTCACAGTGGCCCACCAATGCCTTCAAGTATCTATAGCTTGAAGGATGCAATCATTGAGGATGCAGATGGTGCTTGCCAAGGCAGGGAGAATGTTTTGCGAGGTAGTGATGGCCTTCCACCTCGTAAAGGCCATCGTCGTTCCAATAGTGATGTTCTATTTGGGATCTCACCTAGTTTTCAGTATCCACCTCAGTTGATGATGCCCATGCATGGCCAGGGGGATGTTGTCAGAGCAGCATATGATGGTGATTGTCAGGGAAGAGATGCTCCCATTCTTCTGCAGAAACAGGAAGTGAATGTGGGTAGTGGGGACAAGAGCCATGCAAAGGGGATGGGTGAAAAGAAATTTGAGGGAGGGGTTATACATGAGCTGTTCTCTTCATACATGAATTTGGGTAATTTAGAAGCATTTTACTCTTCTAGAAATGAGGATAGAAGTAAGGATAGCATGGTTAGTGGGTCCAAGCAGATAAGCTCTGGTGATAATAGCAATGAAACAGAAAGTGCCTCAAAAGCAAGTGGTGCTAAAATCCACACAGCAGGTGCAGGAGAAAAAGTTAAAAGGAGCGCTGCTGGAGATACTGTGCCTGTCACTCGACACTTCAGGAGTCTTTCAATGGATAGCGCGTTTCCAAATTTGAGCTCGGTTGATGAGTCACAAAAGTTACCCACTTCTCTGGGAAATCAAGTTGGGCAGCTTTCACCTAGCAATTCGTTGAATGAAAGGTTACCCAAGTTGAATTTTGATCTTATAAGTGTTGAGTTTAGTGAAGCTGAGCTGAAAAAGATTATGGCTGACGAAAGGCTTGCTGAGGTTGCAACGACAGATCCTAAACAGGCGAAAAGGTATGGCCGTGATGGGCATGTACTGATGTACTTGCTAAAGTACTGCAATCTTTAAAGTATCCGGATGAAGGAATCATTTCATTTCATTTAATTTGTTTGTTTGCAGAATATTGGCTAATCGTCATTCTGCAGCTCGTTCCAAGGAGCGAAAGATGCGGTACATTTCAGAGTTGGAACACAAGGTTCATACTCTGCAAACGGAGGCAACCACATTGTCTGCCCAAATTACTACTTTGCAGGTGCGTTTTGCAAGCTTATGAACTTTCTCTGATCTTCCCTTTTTAAATGCAAGATGGTTTATTTTGGACATTGTTGATGTTGTTCTTTTCAGAAAGATATTAGCGGGCTTAAAAGTGAGAACAATGAATTGCAATTCCGCCTTCAAGCTATGGGTCACCAGGCACAACTCAGAGATGGTACTTAGTTATTTCCTTACTTCTTAAAAGCAGAATTACACTTCTACTTAGAAACACATTTCCACCTCGTTGCTTCTTTTCTGTGCTCCAGACGCCGAAATGCAAAACTCAGAACATAAAGAGCTACAATATGCATGATGTTCGCATCTATTTCTCAAATCCCTCTGCTCTTTTTATCTCTCTTTGAATTGCTTTTGAAAATTTGGTAATTGCTATTAGCATAGGTGATTGCATAAACCTATTTTTCTGCATTTTCCATTTCCCTATTGATCATCGCAATGCATTGATTTTTCAATTTGTTTCTACACCGTACACATTACACTCTTGTAGTGAAAGATTTAGAATCGTAAGTGTAAGATGATCTGACGTCTCTTTCTTCCCTCCCTTGTGCAAACATTGCAAATTTTCTTCCTGATTCCTGAGATTTGTTTCCCAAACTTCAAATAAAGTTTTCATAGGCTCCTAGTTAGAGTAGTTAGGATAGGATTGTATTTAGTATTATCATTAGTTAATATTTATAGTATTAATGTTTTACTAAGTGGGGGTTATGTCAAGTTGTGAAATTTGGTCATTATTAACTTGTCAAATGTATAACCTAGACACTAGCAATCTGCGTAAATATCTATTATAGATATCACATATCATGTGTCAAGAAGGAATTTATTTACGTTTGGTTATATTTGGCAGCTCTGCACGAGTCACTATCTGCAGAAATCCAGTGTCTAAAGCTTGCAATGGGCGAGTTGAGGGAAGAGGGAAAACTCTCGAATCACACGCCTCGTGAGATTTCCGAGAAGCATCATATGTTTCAGATGCAGCGTCAGCAGCCTGGTCAAGTCCAAGTTTCCTACTGCCAATAGGCGCATCAAGAACAGCATCAACGGCTTTAGTAACACTTACACCGCCTATCATATCAGCATAGTCAGTCGGAGCAAAGCTGTGGTGCTTCACGGTTATTCAACCACATAGTATCTGAAGTTAGTACAGCACAAGTAAAAAGCCCTTACACAGACTTCTCTATTTATTATGCCATATTATATACGCGTGATTCATTCAAGTGCAAATAATTACCCTTTTTTTTCATTGAAGTGATTCTGAATTATTGAACTAGGAATGTTTGGCATAGTTTCTTTAGCTATTAACAGGCATTAGACTTTAAGATAAGCACGACCCATCATTCACCCTGCTTTCATCACGCTCTTTAACCATTTTGTGTGCTTGCATCTCTCCCCAAATGACCCGAAAGTACACAAAACACCGGAACCCCAACTGAACAGAGTTATAGTGTTAATGTTCATATATACCTTCCTGTTCTGAGCTTAATTAGGTGAGGTGTGCAGAATCAGACACTGTTTTCTTCAGTTTCTTGGTAGATGAAAACTTATTATTATAGCATTATTTATGTGTTGATCAATCACTAGTAAAAGTGGGGCATAGAAGCATTCTTGCAATGCACGTTTTAGTGATTCCAGTTCATGTGTATCCCTGTCAATTTAATGTGTTTATCAATTATCATGCTGAGGGCCTACCTTCCCAATCATGGTTGCTTCTGAAGTCAAGTATGAAATGGAGAATACCCAGCATGCTAATTTCTGCATTTTATTACTGTAAGAGCTTCCAACTGTCCATTAATGTTTTCTCTGATCTGGTTTTCCACTTCTTTGGTATATAATAAACCATGGTAACTGGTAAGTATAGAGTAAGATTTTTTGTTTCTTTTCATATTTCTTGAGATATTTTTTTTCCTAATACAATGAAAAGAAGGAAAAAAATTACATTAATCTAGATCATGCAACACCAACAATATAAAGAGAAATGGTGCCCGCATGACCAACTCAACTGGTCGCAAGGACAAAATTTGTCACAAGAAATCAAAGATCGAGTTTCACTAGTCACACTTTTTAAGGAGGAGATTTAGAATTTACAACCCAGTTTTGAGTATGTTTGTGGAAGTCCCATTCTATTTAGTACAATAATTGACCTATATATGAATATGTCTAATCATACCGCACTAACTCTTCTTATCCATTTGATTGCCACAACTTTTGAACTATTTTCTAATTCAACATTAGGATAGCCTTTATCCCAGCACAAACTTGGACTATGATAAATCTTTGTAAAGATTGTACTTTTCGTCCCTAAGTTATCATTGGTATTGCACTTTTCGTTCCTTTAATAATAAAACATTAAGGACGAAATTTGCAATATAACTTAGGAACGAAAAGTATAACGCTAGCTTAGGGGCGAAAAGTTAGTACGATCAACAATTAAGAACGAATTTTACAATTAACATATAACTTATGGATGAAAAAGTGTAATTTTTCCTAAATCTTTTTGAACTATGGTCTTATATGGTAAACGACTTTTTGGTATTACTTTTTATTTTTTGATTGATTTTAGTTGTTTGACTTATTCAATCCGTTAATATAGTTGTTTGGTAAATAGTTTTTGAGATAAGCTTTAAAATTATCAAATTCATTTAATATCCTCAGTCCTCACTTCTCTTTTCAGATTGTAGGATCTCTTCCCCTCTTTTGTTTTGTTTTGTTTTTTTTTTTAATCTTTTTACTTTGATCCAAATATTTTTATTAAAGATATAAAGTGTTTATTTATAAAAAAAAAAAAAAGTACTAATATTTTATTAAATGCTCTTAATTTTTTTTTACTATTATAAATAATAATTATTAACAGATGTTTTTTTTTATACACATTATTATTAATTAATAAATTATTATTATTATAAAATAAATTAATATCTTCAATAGTTATTTAGCTAATTCTATCAAATACTTCGTCAAATCATCTAATACAATCAATTAATTACTAACTACTAACATATTCCGCTAAAGGATAACGGTTAATTACCAAATAATGTTTATAACCCTTTTTTATTTTTATTTTTATTTTTTGGTTCACAACTAATGTGAAGAAAAAGGTTATAAAGAAGGTGACAAGTGATGGAGAAGATAGGTGCATGGATTGGGCATGATTAATGTGCAATCTTTCTAACTAGTTGGTTCAACTACTCCCCTCTAAAATAGTGTGATTATTTCAACTCACCAACCCTACACAGAAACACTCCAAAATGAATGGCTCTTTGTATCTTGCAATTATTGTCCCTTTCCTCCATGTGGCTAAAGGCTCCACATTTTTTTATTTTTTATTTTTTAATTTGGGAAGAAAATTTAAAAGGTTCCATTGCTGAGATTGACCTGCTGTTATAGCAAGATGCCAGTTATTTTTCCTCATTAAATATTATTATCTTACATTTATTAAGTGACAAGCATCCTCACCAGATGAGACACTGACATTACATCTTTGTAGTGAGTTTAATGATTCTTTCTCAGTTTTGACCAGGGTTTATATATATATATATATATATATATATATATATATATAAAAGGTGGATCCAATTATGCATGACATATGATATTCTGATAATATATTAAAATACTATCATATTAGTAGCCAACAAATAATAATAATAATGTTAAAATAGTATAAACGAACTCTTTCTTCCTTACTTATTTTCTTTAATAATATTACATCTATCTCATTTTGTCTATCATATCTACTATTCATTGATCAAACTAACTATTTCTTCCTTACTATTTTCTTTAGTAATTTTTAATTATTTTTAAATTTAATTTTTTAATGTAGTTCCTACGTATACAAAATTTATATACTAATACTAAACTTAATATTATGAAAAATTGAATTAAAAATAATTACACTCAAAACCGGGTTAATCAAATTAGACAAACCAAATGGGACGAAGGGAGTAATAGTTATTACATTTCAATTTATTATTATTTGTCAAAATAATAATAAAGTGAAATATAATAACTACACTACAAATATGTAACAATATCATAGATGAAATTTTAAAAAAAAAATCAATAAATACGTATATTGTTTCTTCAGTTTCTTGGATGCCTAGCTCAGTTTCTGAAGTATGATAAATAGTGTTATCTGATAGAGACATGACCCATACTGCCTCTACCAAATCACAACGGCTATTGGACAGTTTTAACATTAAAAGTTGAAAAAAAAAAAAACATTAAAAAGTTGACAGTAGTGGAATCTGAGGAAGCCTCACGTGCTCAGAACGTGTCGACTATACGTGGCAGCTTGTCAGATGCGGACAAATGAGTTGTCCGACGGCGTTAAGACACCATTTCTTGGACTGTCTTTTATCATCCAACAACACACTCCAGAAAATACGGCGTTGTCACGACCGTTAAGATAAATTACACACTCCGTCATTTGAATTGGTCTTCCGTTACTTGCAACAATTTTTTAATGGTTTTATAGGTATTATATATCAATGGAAAAAGTGTGAAATTGGACCAATAAGTCGGGTGGATAGTGCAATTAAACTCTCAAACTGAAAAAAAGTTTCATTCGAGCTCCTTAAACCGGTAAAATTGTTCAATTAAATCCAGATTGACTTGTTTATCAGGTAAAATTCAGTTAGGGGACCTAATTGCAAAATCCACCCGACTTAGGCGGCCAATTTGACACTTTTTCATTTTTATTTTATTTTTCAAAATAAATATTTATTATTTATTAAAAATATTATTTATTATAAAAAAAATATTAAAAAAAAAAACCATCGACTGTCGGATAGTCGTGACTGTCCGGCAGGACGACCATGGCCGACGCCCGACGGGCTGACCGTCTTCCTTCATCGGCCATGGTCGTCTTCCTTAAAAGGTCGTGGCCGTCCTACCGGATGCTACATGTCCGTTAGGAAGTTAATTTTTGTGATGACTAGATGGCTTCAACGATTGTTAATTTTCTTTATGTGATTGCAGATGCTTGAAGACCCATAGATGGAATAAGGTTTCTCTTAACAGTTAATGGTGTATGATCAATTATGCAGTTATTATTGGTAGTTGTTGTCTTTACTTTCTTTTTTTTTGTTATATTCAAAAAAATTACGGTTTATAATGACTAATTTTCACATCTTAACCTCAAATTAATCCCCAATACTAAATTGAACAAAAAGTTATAAACATAACTGCAAAGTTTTTCATTTTTTTAGAAGATATAATATAATCCAATTTATAATATCAACATTTTTATAATATAATGATATAGATCTATAATTTTAAGTTTAGACATCATAGATTAAATAAAATTGTTCCACTAAAATATACCAAAAAATCCAATCCATGATTACATATTTATTTAACTATGAGTTATATATCATCATTATGATTAATGAATGATTAAGGCAGCGAGTTAGAGCTGTGTTATTAACTTATAATTATGATCTAAAGTACATTGATCTGAGCTCACAATTTATTGAGACAACTATCATGAATTATTGCAATTAACATTTAAGAAAATGATAACCTAAGACTATTCAATTCATAGGATTATAGGATAGCTAAATTATTATAAATATAATTATAAAATTACAATATAAAACTCTGCCGACTTTCTAGAGTCTTAGACAATATAATATCATACTAAACTCTCTTAAATTAGAAGAAAACAAAAATATCATTATATTTTTAGTTTAACTGTCATCATCTACCTTATAGTTTGTTTTCAGATTTATTTTTAAATTTCAATTACAGAAAATGACATTTCCTGAGCATCTGCCACACCTTTTCTTTGTTTTTTGTGACTTTAAAATTACAAAAAGTTCGAAATAAGAAGTATAAAATGAAAAAAAAAAAAATCTTAAACAATTGATGTGACTGTTTCTTTTAATTTTACAAAAAAAAAAAAAATACACAATAATTTTTATTGTTGTCGTGAGTACTCGTGACTTAGTTTGAAACAAGTATCAAGATATTATATATGTATTTGCTAATAACTATGGCTTAATTAAATTATATCAAGTCAACATATTTAATTAAATGTTGGAAAATTACATCTTTTTCCTTCATATGCACTTTAACATGCGTTTGGTGGTAAGTAAGGAATTAGGGGGAAAAGAATAAGGTGACAAAAATAAAGTAAAAATTCAAATTATGTTGTTTGGTAGGGAAGAACATAATCATTGGGAATGAAAAGGAAGAAATGATATAAAGACTAAATTGTTCTTGTGTAATAATAATGCTAATAATAATCAAGGGTAAAAAAAAATAATTTTATTCTCTTTTCCATCGGGGGAGGGTATGAATTGCAATTCAACAAAATGAGGGAATTGCAATTCGGTGAAATTACAATTCCTTCCAACTAAACCTGTAATTCGAGTTGTCAAAGAATGGTATTGCAATTGAATTGCAACTACATCCAACCAAGCCGCTCATAAGGTCTCTTTGTTAATTTGTAGACATTTAATCCATCAATTGTTTCAAAACTTATTAATTGGGTCGATCTTTTAAGTATCATTCCTTTCATTTTAAAATTTTGCGAATGATGTTCGTATACGATTATACGAACCCTCGTAACACTGACACACCACATTACTTAACTTTAGTTCATTAAATTAAATGTAGGATTCCAAATGCCAATACACATTTCGCAAATTCTAAGGGAGTGGATACATGTAATCTATACAATTTTAATTTTGTGCACCTAATCTTAGTAATCTAAGTAGTTAAGCGAAGACAATTACAAAGAGTCAATCTGTCTCCACTGAGGCTCGATCTAATGACCTTTCATACGAGAGAGTCACTACAATCTATCTGAGCACAAGATGCTTGGCTTAAACCAATTTACTTTTTTTTTTTGAAAGAATAAACCAATTTACTTAATTGGCTGATTTTCTTCCTAATTTTCATCTGTCATGTAAAAAAAAGTACGAAGAATGGGTGCAGAGGATAAAAGGCAGGTCTGCACAATTTACGTCAGGTCAATGTATAATTTGTCATGTTTGAGCGCCGTAAGTTTTGTCGATGATGTTTTCCATAGATAATGGCGGATTTGAAGCACGCAAGTTAGCTAGATTTTAGGAGTGTGTTCAGGTCCGGCCGGGTCTAAAGCCTAAAGCTGCTCCTCCTTTTTTACCAGCTCCCTTTCACGGATTTTGGGTACAATTCCCAACAACAAAACACCATATCAAATGTACAACACCAACAAAGCCTAGAGACTGTTACCGTTATTATCTTCTAGAGACTAGAGAGAGAAAGAGAGAGAGAGAGAGGGGAGATGGGAAGATCTGCAACAACTTGCTTCAAGATCATCGCTTGTGGCAGTGATTCAGCAGACAGGGATGAAGTTGAAGCTCCTGAGGTATACACATTCTTTCATGTTGTAAAAGATTTGTTTTTTGGTGTTGGGTTTTGACTGGTTTTCACGTTTCAGATCTTTTGATTCGCTGGTTGTTTGTTTGTCTGTTTGGCAGCTGATTAGATAATGCCTAGAAAAGTAATTGATTTAAAGAAGGAAATAAGTCAAAGCTTTATATTTGATCAATCTTTGTTAGGAATCTATTTCATATAGTTGTCTTGAACAAATCCCATATTTTCAAATCCCATATTTCATCCTATGTTCTCCATTTTGAGTGGAGTTTGTTGCTCTTTATAATAATGCCAGCATAGGAGTTTAAATCATTGCAACAAGATCTGTCTCTTTAGCATGAAAAAGTGCAGGTTATGCTTTCATCATTAAATTTTGATCTAAAATTGTGATTCCTTTAAGGTTAGAATGGATTGTGGGAGGTAGCTACTTCATCAGTTTGAGGAATTAATTTTGGATCAATGGAGTTATGGAGATGTTCATTCGTCTATGACATTCAATGCATGTCTTACTGTGGATTTAGTGTTTTGGTAATTCTGCAGAAGTAGAGGCAATGTAGGTTTGTTCATGGGAAACCGATGTCGATGAGGAACATGAATTTGTTCTGCTTGTTGCCAGTACAAGTTTACTAGTAACCAATCTAATTGGCAACTGTTTTTTGATTTGATCGTTTACAATATCTTTGTGCTTGGGTAATATTTTTATGATAAAGCATTGCTCACCGACCCCCACCTCCAAGAGAAAACGAAGGGAAACTAAATAAATTTCTATAGGCGTCTACTTCGTGCTGCATGGATCTATTTTATTGGATTCATGTGGTAACATGTGTAATACAAAGCAGCAAAACTACTAAGATCCTCGTGTGAAAGTACTCTCAAAATTTAGAGGAAATTAAAGTTGTAGTTCAGCTAACCATTATGGCTGAGCAATGTGTGCATAGTGCTTTTGTTTGTTTGTTTGTTTGTTTATTCCTTTATTAAGCATTCTTCGGTTTTGGTGAATACTTATATTGAGCTCGTGTAATTTGAAATTCTTTTCCAGTCTAAGGGCTCAAGTGACAAACGCGGATGGAGTTTCCGTAAGAGATCTGCAAGGCATCGTGTTCTGAGCAACACGGTGGTCTCAGAAACACAATCCGCAAATAAGGACAGCTCAGAATCAATTGGCATCAATTCTCAAGCACAGCCTAACTCTGGCACTCCGGGAAAGGCCTCAACAGAACAACTTAACTCCAATTTTCCAGACAAGACCTACTCAACTGAACCTCTGTCTGATGTTCCTGAGAAGACATATGCCAAAGAACCTGAATCCAATACTCCAGACAAGACCTGTGCAACTGATCCTCTGTCCGATGTTCCTGAGAGTACAGATGCCAAAGAACCTGAATCCAATACTCCGGAGAAGCCCTCCGCTGTTGAGTGTGCAGATGAGAAACCCGAGTCTCCAATTTCAATTGACGAAAAGTTAGTGGACGCTGCAGCTAGTGAAGTGGATGATAATAAAGATAACGTAACTCTGAAGGAACCAGATGTTATTGTTATACAGACCGCTATCAGGGTGTTTCTGGTATTTTGTTTATTCTCTTCCATTCAAGTAAAAGAAATTATCAAACCGTTTGATATGCAAAATGCAAATGGAGTGGTTATAATTATTCTGTTGATCCTTTCTTTAGGCTCAAAACTCACTATTGAAGCATAAGAAAGTAATAAAACTGCAAGCTGCTGTACGGGGGCATCTAGTTCGCAGGCATGCCGTGGGAACTCTACGGTGTGTTCAAGCTATTGTCAAAATGCAAGCTCTTG
This sequence comes from Ipomoea triloba, assembly GCF_003576645.1. Classification (NCBI taxonomy): domain Eukaryota; kingdom Viridiplantae; phylum Streptophyta; class Magnoliopsida; order Solanales; family Convolvulaceae; genus Ipomoea; species Ipomoea triloba. The sequence goes on along the minus strand of NC_044921.1, from coordinate 23,268,613 downwards.
TTCGGGCTCGTCATGCGCATCGCCATATTGAAGGGAATGATAAGCTGGAGAAAGATCATCTATGTTCAAATATGGTAATTAAATCTAACTCGGGAATAAAATCCAATATTGTATTTTGATAATCTAAAAATGTTCTCTAACTATGATTTTGGCCATTATTCAATACCCGAAGGTGTGCACGGGTAAACCCTACCTTGTGACCCTAGCTAGCAAAGGATCACAAGGAGGTAAACCAGCCTAGGTTGCCCATAGCTGACCGGCTCAAACCAAGAAGGCCAATAGGCCTCTCCCATTGGGAGTCAGAATTTGGAGCCTTGTGGATACTAAGTCAACAGTTCGACCAACTTGGCTAGGGACTGGGGTTGCTCCAGATATCTTGCTTTTCACCCTAGGAGTAACTGCACTTTTAGCCCTTGGGTGGGTGTCGAGAATTTTGTGCAAGTTTGACTTTGCTCCTTCCTTTCCTCTTCATGTCAAACATTTCAAATGGAAATGTTCTTTTGTGCCATTGAATTACTTGCTCTTGCCTATGAATTTTATAACGACGAATTCCTTTGTCTTTAGGGAACAGAAAATTCCAGCAAGAAGTCACGGGCGTCTTACACTTCCATTGAAAAGCTACTAAGCAATAGGTTTGCTCGGCAGGTAACAAAGAATCATGTGAAATTACATGCATGCCACTGGCATCGTACTACACTTTTTCATCCTATGTTTTCCCCCAAAACTGACTTATTTTTCTTATTTGGGGAAGCTTCTGGAATCATCTCCAAGGACCAAAACTAACATCAAGTGTGATCCTTCAAAATCCGACTCCTCCTGGACATGGTTAGAAAGATGGATGTCTGTTTCAACAAGGTTGTCCCCAAGTACAGAAATACCTGCTGAACAGCACGAAAAGGAAGAGGTTGAACACTTGGACGACCATTTGGAAGCTGCAACTGAACCCGAAACTCAATCTGCAAGTAAACTTGAATCAACAAGCATCGAGTCTAGTAAAGAGGCACCGGCAGTACTATCCGAAAATGATGAAAATTTGATCACTTATGATGAAGACAGGTTATCCTTTGAAGCACATCATCCCTCAGCATCGCCTGATTTAACTTATAAACAAGAAGAACCTCAGCCTCAGGATCTCGGTGAAGAGATTTCAAGAGATGAGTCGGGTTCTTCTTTACCTCTTCCATCCAGGGAAAAGGCGGTGCTGCCAGAAGAGCATGATTCTTTCCCTCTTAAGACTGAAACTGAGAATGATGAACAGCTACACTCGGGGAAGAGGATTGCCCCCGAGCAACCAGAGGGGAAAAAGTTCTCTCTTGGATCTAGAAAGGCAAGTAATCCCGCGTTTATTGCTGCTCAGTCAAAATTTGAAGTACTAAGTTTGACAGCCGGTTCTGGGAAAGTAACAAGTTTGTGCAGTCAAGAAACTGAAACAGAGTCTTTTGCCGATACAATATCATCTGCCACCAATAATGCAGTGAAGACAAGTGAGGCGAGCCTACCAGAGAATTCTGGTCTACACAGTTCTGTTCAAGTCGGGGGATCTGAATGTGGCACTGAACTTTCTGTTTCTTCCACACTCGATTCACCAGATAGGTCTGAGGCTAGAGTTCATGAGTTTGAGCAGGAATCAAAAACTTCCATTGATACTACTGCACATCATCATAAGAGCAATGAGAATCTGGATATCGAGACTCATGAACAGACAAGTTCAGGGAATGAACTTCCAAACGTTGATTCTGTCCAGCCCGGGAGACATGTTGATAGTATTAGTGACAGTGAACATACTGGTCCTGTGGTTGCTCCCGATTTACCACATCTCGAGCAGAAGCCCGAGACACATGCCACTGATGTGCAGATTGAGCCTGGATCCGAGATGGGTTGTCAGGTATCCAAGTCATCACCCGAGCCATCTCCAAGGAGCCATGTAACTTTTCCTGAATCCCAACAAGGTACACCTTCTAGTAATGTATCGGTAAAACCTAAGACCAAAAGTGAAAAAGGTGGATCAAACAGCAAGCGCCGCTTGTCATCATCTGCTGGAAACAAATCCCCTTCAAATCCTAACCAAGATGCAGGGACAACTAGTTTGGATCAATTACCTAAGGATCAGAGAAGTGGGAAGCGGAGAAACTCATTCGGTTCTGCAAAAAGTGAACACGTGGATCAGGAACCAAGAGATAGCAGTAGCAGTAGTTCTCTCCCAAGTTACATGCAAGCAACAGAATCAGCAAGAGCTAAGGCTATCTCGAACAGCTCTCCCAGATCAAGTCCCGATGTCCATAACAAGGATGCTTATGTTAAAAAGAGACATTCTCTGCCTGGTTCAAATGGAAGGCAGGAGTCACCTAGGATTCAGCGGTCTCTGTCTCAGGCACAACAGACCGCAAAAGGAAATGGAACTCAGTCTCCACATGGTATTTTCTAAACCTTATACTTATGTGCATTTAGCTTTATGTACTCATTAAAGCTTATGTTGATCACACTTTTATTTCTATAATTATAGTTCATGTTACGAACAACAACTTGAATCAATTAGGAAGGTTTATTTCCATATCACTTCACTTGTTTATTCTTATCCTTGATGAATGTATTTATGGATCTTAGCCTTTTTATACCATTCTCTCTGCTCTCATGTTTTATAGATGACATAAAAGAAGAACCACCTAAACCATACTTGTCTTTTCCCCCACGGCTTTGTCATAGAAATTCCTAAAATCCCCTATAACCGGGTTAAAAATATGTCTATTGTTTGGACATAGCTATACTTCCTTGAACCCAAAACTAAAATTCGCTTGGTTGATCATAGGCATATATGTTGGACCTGGATTTATTTTCATTTTATGTATAATCTTTTGCTTGCTTTCTGATTTTATTTTTTTTCGCTCTCCAGAGAGAAGGTGGCAGAGATGAATCTGAACAAAGCGTCTACTGAAAATGTTGACGGGATGAATATCTGACCAAAGATCATATGGAGTATATTATTTATTCATGGGAGACTGATGTAGAAAGAGCAAGGTTTCATGTATATTTACCCCATTACAATGCTTATTGCTTCTTTGTGTTGAGTTTCTTTTGTCATGATTTTTTTTTTTTTTTTTTTGGGTTCTTGAGAGGTTTATTGGAATGTTTTCTTGGACAATATACTGTATATCATATCAGTGTCTTGACTAGTGTTGGTTTGATTTGAGGAGTCTGAGATGCTTGATTGAAACTGCAGAAATATATAAAGGATATTCTTTCTTTTCTGGATTCAAATCTTCTGTGTATAGTGTATGCCCTGTAAAAATTGCAGCCTCACTGAATATAAATGCCTTGTCCAAAACCTTTAATTTTTACAATTTTATTTGACAATTGGGAGATATTGAATAAGAAATCTTATTTCTAAAGGACTAATTTCAAAGAAAACATATTTATTTCCAAATATATACATCATTCAATCATTGTTAGGAGTACAAACTCATAGAGTAATATTACTACACATACTTTCATTTTCCATAAGAGTAATATTACTACACATACTTTCACTTTTTACTTTGTGAGCATAAATATAATATGTGCAGTCCAATTATTAGCTTAGGCTTTTAGTTGAGATGGAGCACATGCTTTAATTTGGTATCAGAGCCATGCAAAAGGTTATGGGTTCGAATCTCCGCGTCGCACACGTGTGAGCATATGTGCAGTCCAACTTTTAGTTGAGATGGAGCACATGCTTTAATTTACTTTACATGGCACCTAAAAAGTGAGTTGTGATTTTTTTATTTCTTTCTCCAACAAAATCAAAACATATGACAATAGTTTTGCTCCTTGAGAGTCCACTTATGATTTTTTTCGAGTTCATATAAAGTTGTAGACCGTCGTTGAATCTTCTCGACTATCGATCTTCCCGGCGGACTGCATTGGGATCAGTAATCATGTCCATCATCATCTTCTCAGGGGAGTCTTCCCAATTCCCAAATGTTTTCAGATCAACCTGCCATGGAAGGAGGTCACAGTAACAAAATGGTTTAGGATATAAATATTCATCTTTTGATTTTGTCATAAACTAATCAGTTCTTGAATATATGCAACACCAAGGTTTTCTTAATCAACTAATCTGCAAAGCATTGATTTGTGATTCCCATAAACTTCTAAGGTTTTGAAATCAAAAGAAAAGCGAAATGTAATAAATAATCTCACGCAGATCCTAAAGTGGATTACCTTCCGCCTTTGCTCAGTAAAGAGTTCCTCCCTTTTCTTATACGCTGTTTGTGTCTCTTTCGCTTTTTTCCCGCCCAATCCCCACACCTCAACGTCGAGTACCGAAGCTTCATGTGTCAAGAACCCCTGTCGGGAGGTAAAAATTTATGGATTATGATGGTTCAGTCATTTGAATTCCATATAGTTTCTATGCAAGGATGTTCTGAGCAAATGGTCCAACCAAATTAGATTCAAATTTACTAGTGAGAGACAAATAGAAAACTCGTGTTTTACTAGATATCCGCAAATTCAAGAATGCCATTACTAAGTATTGAAACCCTAAATCAATCAAGAGGTGTTTAAAACTAGATTGTAGTTGAAACTTGAAAGCAACCCTAGCCAAGTTGATCAGACTGTTGAGTTGGTAACCCCAAGGTTACACTATTTCCCCGTAAACTAGGTTATCCACAAGGTGTCAATAGTTTCAGGGGAAAATAATATTCGAACACTATATCGAACCTTAAATTTGTAATACTGACCTGACCAGCGAAAAGCGAACCGTGTTGGTAGGTTCTGTCAGCAGCATGATGGCGTATAGTGACTCCAGCAAAATCCTCTTCCAAAAATATCCTCTCGTGGCCAAGAGATCCTCCAAAAGCAAGCCCAACAGGCTTTGGACGAGGCTCGTACATCTTAACAGTTGGATGCAAGTGGCTATAAACAATATTTTTCTCCTTCCCTGCCAAGCATTAAGTACTTGTTATGCTCTTAATACATAGTACTTAACATAGGGAAAAAATTCATTAAGAATCTATTGTGCAAACAAAATTACTTACCCGAGGATATGAAAACATTAAACACTGGACTAATAGCATATAAACTACCAGAAGTTCCATAAAACGAATCCTTGCTCTCTAAACCCTGATTAATGAGAGCACCGATAATCCATTTCCTTTCGTCATTTTTAGGTTCATAAGCAGCAATTAAAATCAACAATGGAGCATTATAGCCTTCAACATTTGACCAAAATCTGGTCAGACCTTTCCCATGGACTGATGACCTAAAATTTCAAATAAAGGCATGAACCAATGAATTCAATAAACTCAGAGAAAAAAAATTTACCTTCTGCTTATTAATAATATAGACTCGCAAGAAAATTCATTAGAGGTTTAGAAGCATGGTTTTGCTCCGGTCCATAAAATGCATATTAACTTTAAAGTTAGTAGTGGGAATAAACCATAGAAGGAAGTAGTATACGAACCGATAAAGAATCAAGTCATTTAAATCATCCGCACTACTTGGAAAGCATGCTTTTGAAATTTCGTCACACATAGTGCCCCTCAGTGTAAGGGAGATAGCCCAGGCCCTTCCACAAGTAATGAGGTTGCTAATAGAATTCTCCTTTGGGGAAACATCAAACACAAAAGGCCCCGGCTGGTTTGATTTGCCCTAGCATTGGTTAGAGATACAATTAGCATCTAAGATACTAGTCACGTATAATCCAAAAACAAAACTCTGGCCCATGTATGCTAGCACGAGAAGGCACCATCTAGTTCATACTTCATAGACAACACTACAACGACAAACAGACTAGTGCGAAAAAAGTCGAATGAAAATGAAGTACCTCAAGGTTTGCCGAGTGAGAAAGTCTGGCATGAACAAAATGCGAGAGGCAATCTGTGAGGTTTGGCACCGTCTTTAACGCCCACATAGTGATTTTACCAGCAGGAAGCTGAACAAAGGTTTCTAAAACGTTACACTCCCACGGGTCCAACTTACCGCCTTCCTCAGCACACGATTCAACGGCTGACCATACCAAATTCGTAACATCTGGAAGCCCAGAATCCCCTAAAGACTCACCACAATTCAGTTTCTTACAATCCCACCACATAACCCAACACATCCAAAGAAGCATCAACAAATCAACAGGCAATAGATACCCACTGACTTTATTGTCATCATCATCAGACCCAAACTGCAATTTTGCAGGAAGACCTGCTTCTGAGCTCACCATGGCAAACAACCTAAACAAATTATTGAAAGAAGCTGAACCAATTGTCATTGCACAACAATTGGAATACCCTTTCAAGAACTCAACCCAGCCCACTTCTCCATCCGAGAAGAAAAACTGGTCAACTATGCAAGAACTCAAGTAACTCAACAAAACCGGGAAATCTTTAGGCACGCCATTTCCTTCGTGCCCGGAGTTCTCAATGGTAAAGCTGAAACATTTCTGTAACCAACGCAAACTACGATCAAATACCATACAAGATTCAAAGGGGGTTCAATCAATTTCACAAAAATATCCAATTTTGTTTATAAAGAATGCATCTTTTTGCGAAGGGGAAACGGGAAATCATCAAAGTGTGATGTACCTTGAGCGATTCAATGGGAATGGAGTTGGTTTGGGGATCGGAGAGGACAGAAAAGGATTTTTGAAGCGTGGGGAGAGCTCCGGTGGACGCAGCTATGGATTCTGCTTCCCGTTGCTCCGGCGATAGTTGGTCGGTGGATGATGATTGCCCCATTGCCGCGTCTCTTCTTCTTTCTTCTCTTCTGCAGTGAGATATGATAAAACTAACTAATTTTTGTAAATCTGTAATTCGAACACTTTGTATACATACGTGGCAGTTTAGCGACGGGAACTGGCGGACCAATCGTTATATCATGAACCTATTGTTGGCTTTTGGGTGTTTAGAATAGCCACAATTTGTATGTTGAAAAAATATATGGAGGGTATATAAGTATTGTATTGTTCGGACTTTCTCTTAGTATATAGATTATAGAAGGTTTATTTATATATATTTTGGACTCATAATTCCATAAGGAATAAGAATTTTGGGATGTCCTCATATTGAGAGTCTTTGTTACATTATAAATAATAAAACTTAATTTTACTAATATTACAAATACTAAATCCAATCATTATCCTACTTTTTGATAGCATCGTACTCTTTGATAGCTCATTACTGGATATCCTTCTTGGGTCTTCTTAATCCAATTACTCTATTAGGCCGGTCCATGTTGCTCAGACTTAGTCTATTATGTTAAGTGCATAATACATAAACACGATATAATGAATATGAATTTTGTGCATTATGAGCATGAATTATGTGTATTATGTTAAGTGTTTAATTCATATTTATTATATCTTCTTTATATGTAGGTATATTATGAACATAAATTTTGTACTTCATAAAGTCAGATTTTATATATTGGGCAGGGTCTACTGTGGACCCTGTTCCACGATATAAATTGCCTTGGCGGACTGCTACTCTTTTGAGCCAAGTTTGGGCTTCTATGGCCTATATTAAATGGGCACTTGCTATTCAGCCCAGTTACATTTTTCACAAGCACTCATTAGGCCCAATTATACCATACATATCCAGGCCCGATAATATCCAAATGAAAATGATTTTGGTATTGACAAATGAGACTATCAATCACGGTTTATTACACATAAAAAATGAACTTTTAAAATATTAAAAATTAATTTCATGTCAATGTAATTACTAAATCAATAACTTGACCAACTTAGTTATTTTAGCAGGCAATTTTATCATTTTCACTTTTGGTCTTATGACTATCGAACGATTTTCATATTTGGCCTTCAACTATTACTCTTTCAACATTTGGTCTTATTACTTTAAAAACCTTGTCACATTTGGTCTTTTGACCTAATTTCTGATCATCGGTGGTCAAATTTATACCTCAAGTGACTTATTTGGAAGGACAAAGTTGTTATTTTCTATGACATTTTCAACTAAAAAATTGCTCATTGGTTACTGTATAATAGGTCGGAGGACCGAATGTGACAAGGTTTTAAAAATCGTGTGACTAAATTAAATGTGAAAAATTAATAGTTGGGTGGGAACAAAAGTAGAAAATTTCGTTTCCTAGCCGCTCTTTGTTTCATATCCTAATTTTGTCAGACTAATTCCTTGACCATGAATCAACCCCCAAAGTTCATGAGGAGGTAATCGAGCATGTCCAACTTCAAGATTCAATACTAAATTATAAACTTCTCCACACACAAAGCCAGCCAACACAACCCTAGTTCAACTCTTTGATTTTAAGAAAAACTTACAACCGCTACTTAAAATGTGCTTTGAGTACTGAAGCCTATCAGGCAAAGAATAACAACGAGATAAAACGAACCTAGATCGTTTATAATTGACCAGTTCAAACCAAGACTATCAATAAACATTTCTCACAAAAAACTATGTAAAAACTTAATTAAAACTAATGAGAAGAACTGAAAAAGGGTTTTTGAAATTGAATAAGGTAATGAATAATGAGATAAATATTAATTGAAAGTTGAAACCCACCAAAAAACTTGAGGACAAAACCTCACTAACCCATTCCATAATTCTTTGGATTTTTGTTTTGTTTTTGGTACGGTTAGTACTTTAATTAGCTTAGCTAGTTAGCTTACGCAGCGCAGAGAATAAATATCACCGCCCAAAATATATTGTCCGGAAATAGCTGGAAAGTACAGAAGAAGAAGGATACGATGATAGATAGCGATAAGTTACGGGTACGAGCCAGCTTTGTAGTTTGATTCATCATCGTCTCTGACATGTATAAGTTTCGAATAAATTAATGATGTTTGAGGAGGGAATAAAGAAATCCTCATCATCGTACCAGTACGCAGTAGAAGAAGACAGAAAACGTAGTTGGAAATGAGGGCAGCTGATTTGTAGGTTAGGGTTTTAGTGAAGTTTTGGTTGGAAGGTGAGAAAATGTTAATGCAGCAACCGCAAAACCAGACAACAGCGGAGCACACAACAGTTTCCTTTTATGAGCTGTACAATGTAACCACGATATTCGTGGCCATTCACGAATTTTAAAATGGCAATCACACTTTGTCTCATCTGCTTAACAACTTATTCTAATCATTTCCTTTTCTTTTTCAATTTCTCAACCCATAACGATCATCAATCATTTTCAATATTTGTTTGGAATAAAAGTTAAATACACCACCAAACTACACACCATAATGCGATTTGGTCACTGATGAACTTAAAAATCTACAATAATTAAATTCCTAAATTAATTGATTTCATACCATTTGTCCAATTTCATCGTTTCTAACAGGTTACCGATTTAAAAAATATTTTTTATTTTACGTAATTTTTTTTTTAAAAATCTTCGTCTTATTCTTTGTCTTCGGCCATGCAGACGAAGGGACCTTCGTCTCTGGTCATGGAGACTAAGGGCCGGAGACGAAGATCCCTTCGTCCGCATGGCCAAAGACGAAGAAGGTTTCATTGTCTCCTATTATGTGTGGGTTAATATACACAAATGAGATTTCTTCAATGCACACTATCACATGAATGAATAAGTTTTTCTCATGATAATAAAAAAAGGAAAAAGAATTTCCAATATGCATATATGTTTTTATTGTTGGTGAATTCTTCTCAAAATGATGATTAGCTAGGTCAATATTCGGTTTGGCTAGCTGATGATTAATGGATCGTTTTTAAAATTGTAAGTCTACTTATCTCACATAGATTAGAAGGTATTAAATAAAAATATCTAAAAACATAATAAGTTCCAATCAAAATTATATCCCTAATTCATGTTCATGTTTTTAGTGCTAACTATTTTGTACATTGTATTTTTAGAGTTGTACTATACAATTTTTTGGACAAAAATACTCCTACCGTTATAACTTCTTGATCTGGTATTTTTTTTTTTTGGTATGTCTGAGGGGCCGAAAGGTCCGAGGATTAATTGATTCTTCTAGTAGCAACATCTCTATTATCTTTTTTTCCTACAAGGTCATGATGCCCACTAGGGGTTGATCTAGTGTCCCCCACTCACTAGTTTGTCCCAAGTTCGCCAAACGCACATTGGTTGCCTTCTCGCAAATCATGGATGATGTCAATACCTGACTCATGATGGCTTTACAATCAGTGATCAAAGTATCAGCTTATGGGCAGGAACCTAATTACTCATCGATGGCATGCACCATAGCTTCCGAGTCTGTTTCAAGCAGTTTCAACCACAATCTTCTCCATCCTTCGGTCTTTGGCAAGGATAAGACCCTCTCTCAACCTCCAAAGCTCCGCAGTGAAGTTGCTTGCGATCCCAACTTTTTAGTAAAACCCACGATCTAGGCACTATTGTGATCGCGAATCAAACCTCATCACGCGGTAGCTAAACCAGAGTTAACTTTTCTAGCTCTATTTGTATTGAGTTTGAGGTATCTATGAGTTGGTGGGGTCCAATCAAATGCATGTTAGCTACACCACCTTAAAATAATGTGACTTTGAACTAAGGTCCCCAATATAATAATCAAATGATAATGTATGCATATATTAAACTTGAAAAGAAAAAACTATTTTGACCTTTATACATTTGTTAATTTTCTTTTAATTAAACTTTAAAAAGTTGTTAATTTTAAACTGCGTCGCCAGCTGCAGTCTAACTCGACACGTATAATATTATGATTAGTAGAAAATAGATATATAGTTTTGTCTTGGTCCGATGGAACCAACTAATTAACGGTGTGCATGTGCATGTGCAAGACAAACTTGAAAGCATCTCATAAGCTACAAACACAAATTCAACAAAATTATCCCATAACAATATATCAAGATCATATCCTGACATATTCATAATTAAATCAAATGACAAAATACATTATCAATAGAACTATTATATATTATAGTAACTTATAAAGTTAGACCCTTTATATATGTATAATATTACATCACATTCAATATAATAATACTCAAATTAGAATATTTGAACAAATGAGAAGCACTAGGTTTAACTCAAATACATTAACACATAATTATACTCGAGGAACCATGATTAATCATGATGGGTAGTGAATAAACCTCATTCATAGGTATTTAATTTAAAGTTCTTTTGATTTATTTTAAGTGTTTATTTAATTAATTGTAAGATTGTTCAATTTACAATAACTAATAAATATAAAAAACTTCTTCTAAACACACCTGTAAAAATGTAAATCAAGATAATTACTCATCCACCTCTTAAGTGAAAAAATAATGTCTACAGAAAATCTAGCACATTAGATAAATTAAAACTCTCAGACATAAATCTTTCATATCTTCTTAAATCATTTGGTTAAATCGAATATATTCTGCAAATCATTCAGATCTAAGTTGGGGTTACCAAATCATGAAACACTGACTTATTATCCTGTCAGTGGCAAATAACTGCAGTCTTCCACAACTGATCATTAACCAATAATTTCCCTTTAACTATACAATTTAAAAAACAAATGTTAAGTTAATCACTCTTCATTATATTCCATGATGAGCATGTGTATGTGATTTTTAGCATATAAAATATAAAACATAAATATGTAATTTAACTATATATTAAGTTAATTAGGATAATTATTGAACCTCGACGGACTATTCACGTGATGCTTAAAGCCCATTAGACAAATTTCATGTTTGGTAGCATAGTTAGCTTATCAACCGTTTTTTACTTATTTGACCACTATTAGCTAGTTGTTTGACTTGGTTAAACATTCAATATAAGTATTTGATTAATTAGCTTTTTGTAACAGTTTATTGCTCCAAAATGTTAAAATTCAAAAAGCTGCTCAAGACAATTTTTTCGATAAGGTTTTTGAGAAATTCATTTTGCATGTAATAAGCTATCAGCTAATTGCTAATTTACTAAACATCTTTCTACAATCAGCTAATACTATCATGAACTAATCAACCCCACTAACTCAATCAGCTAATAGCTATTTACCAAACACCCCAAAATCGACTTACACATTTAAAGGGCATATACTAAACTTAGGATATATAAAACATACATAACAACACATTATTCAATTGTGGTTAACTAAAAACAAACAAGAACTGGTCGCCAAAAGATTTCCAAATCCATCAAATTCAACATTTCTAAATCATTCTCTTAGTTCAATGAACTCAATCATACATAAGACACATGCAAACATTCAACCATATATTACACCATTTAATTTGTGGCTAGCTTTCTCAGATCCATGTGAAATAAAATTCATTTATAATTGTATTTTATTTTTAAAAAGTAAATCTTGCTTTTAAAATCTTGCCCCAGACCTTGTTAACAACAGGAATATTGATTTCTGCACTGAACATCGGACTGTGAAGTAAATCCGAGGCACAAATCGGAGGAAAATTTTAATGTTGTTGTTTAATGAAGTTAATACAACGTAATCTTAATGACAGTTAATCAACGCTAAAATCCAATCGGTGATCCACGGATTTAGAGGACATGGCCGTGATTTTCGGGGCTTAATTAACGTAATTAGGGCAAACAACAGACAAATTTGACAGATTTATGTCACCTTCTTGCAAGGTAACTGACAATCCAAATTTACTTTGCCTCCATGCTTAATTACAAAGTAAGACATCATGATTTTAATCCTTTCATTTCCTTCCCGTTAATCAATTATGAGATGAGATAACGCAAGATATGATTTACTCATCATAGTGGAGAAAAATGGCACCTTGATTTTTTTTTTTTTTTTTTAGTATTATTGATTCTGTTACAATGTAGTATCTATTCATATAACTACTTTCTCAACCTACTGAAGCAGTATTGGAACACAAACGTAAGAAACAAAGTACACAAAGTCACAAACCCTAATTTTTAAGGCTAATTTTGTAAAATTATGCCATTCTTCTTCTTAATATAAGTAATTTTGTAGTTTTAACAGTAGACCAACTAATATAACACAAACAAAATAAAATTAAAAAAAAAAACCTCCAAGGGTATGAAATTTAAATCATTAACTATCAAAATTAACTTTTTATCACTTGTCAATAATGTCGCGGTCTAGTAACAAATGGGAGGTTATGAGTTCGAGTTTCAGTAGGAGAGGTATTCACTCTTTATGTTTCAGTAAGTTAAGAAAATAGTTTATGAATCAATACTCCGTACTGCATTATAACAGAATTTGTAACTAGTACTTAAAAAAAAAAAAAAAAAAAAAAACTTTTTGTCACCTCGAGAATTAATTCCACACTTGATGGCAACGTGTGGCGTGAGATAGTAGTCGTTGTTGAATGATGGGTGGGGTATTATGACAGGGTATTATAGGATGTGATTCCAAAAAATAAATAAAAAGAAAAATTAAAACATCCAAATTGGTCGTACAATGAGGTAACGGGTAATGAGAAGTTCGTGAAAATGTTTTATTTTCTTGGAGCGTACAACGTGGACGATGCTCGTAAAAGAATAGTGGTGGCAAAATAATTCATTTTGAATTTTTAAAACTTATTAATTATTTCTATTATTTCATCATCAATATTCAATACAATTAATTCCCCAGAAAATGTTAGGTAAAGAACGCTAAAGAAAAGAAGGCAAAGGGAATCGTTGCACATGGGCTCAACTGCCCGATTTGTTCATTTTTTAATTTTTTAAATTTAAATTAAATATAGTAAATGAATTTCATAATTTCCCCACATGATTTAATATTAAGGATTCAAGTTTTCTAGAATTGAAGGTGGATGGGGTTTTGTATCTAGTTAGATTATAATAGAGTGTTATATGCAATTTGTAATTATGTTGATTATTTAGTAATGAATCATAGGTTTATAATTGTACTAATTAGTATATTAATACACAAAAATAGAAAAATTCAAAACACTTTGAACAACTACCTCTCTCATTATTAGTGAGAGGGTAGCTAGCTAATAATACCAACTGAATGTCAAAAAGTTGAAAGCAATGGAGGAATTTCAATCTTGTTATTGGTCAAAAAGTTTATGCATTTAGTTATCCAATTAGTAACAAATTTGTTATAACACCTAAGAATCATAAATAATCAACCTATAGGCTATAACACGTAAGAATCTCTCGTAATGATATTTTTAATTCATAAGTTAATTTTTAGTTCCATCGTTATAGCTTTCACCAAATAAATTATTGTTCAAAGTACTACTACGTACATGGGTACTCTTTTCTTCTTCTTCTTCTTCTTCTTCTTCTTCTTCTTCTTCTTCTTCTTCTTCTTCTTCTTCTTTTTTCCTCAATCGGAGCAGTACGTACAGTTGACAATGGCATAAATCTCATTTTCTAGACCAAAACGGGTGACTTTTCTTAGGAAAAAATCGATCCAAAATGGTAAATAAAAATATACGGAGTAATATATACTTCTCTATCAGGGCATTGGTCTAATAAATTAAAGTTTTATTTAGGCCTTGCTTTCACCAGTAGGGTGGTGGTTCGATTCCTACCACGAATATTGATGGTTTGAGTTTGAGATGAACTCCTTATGTGCAGAAGTGTACAGTTTGATATTGAGTCTCGAAGTTAGATTGGACCGACTATGTGAGTAATTAATTAATATGTGGAGTATATGTTGTATAGTTTAAATTAGCAACAAGATTCCATGCATGAGCAACAACCAGGAATTAAGGTTGTCTTGTATTGTATGAATTGAGGAAGTTGAGTTTCCAGATTGCCAGCTGGTCACTGTACTACGTACAAGTAAAGGAAAAGGCTAAGTTCAAGGATGGAGAGTAGGTAAACTTGTATCAATGTCACTAGGTCACTTCAATATTAATGTTTTGGGGTAATTAATTATTTAGCTGTATAGATCTACCATAATTGCCTTTGTCCTCTCCTTATAAGGATGTACAATGGAAAATATGAAGTGGAATTTGCATCTGAATGTAAAGAATTGAAAGAGTGAGAAGAAAGTGAAAGAGATGCATGGATGTAATGAAAAATGGATTAATGTGGTACTATACATGTGTTCACTATTGTAGGCTAGGCAATTTTATTTTTTATTTTTTTTTAATTTGAGTCAGTCAATTATATGTCGTGCAAGATGATTTACCTTCTTAGTTTGTGGTCATCTAACAATTAAGATCACAATACGGGGTTTACCAAGTGCACACATTTGGATAGTAGTTATGCAGATTTTTTAGTAATCCAAAAAAAAAAGAGAATAAAATTATGCCGATTCAAGACTTCAAGTGTAGCATTTTATTTGCCAAGAAAAGGAAATGTTTTTTTTTTTTTTTCAATGTTTAAAGTTATCCATTGTGATCTTATCATATTGTTGTAATATATAAGGTTTATTAATTTGCATCTCATACCCATATTCGTATCTTGCAAGACGAGCGAGATTAATCCAGACGAGTCTATCAATGGTTTACATTGGTCTTTTAAAAAATATATTTATTTTTATTAATTGCCCATGATTATTTTACCAAAATTAGTGTGATACCATAAAAAAAAATTGTTTAATAATCAATTTTTAAGATTTTTTTTGTTTGGGTGACGAGGGATATCCACATGCCACAACTATTACCTCAGAGTGTGTACGGAGTAAATCCCACGTTCTTACCTTAGCCAACAAAGGACCATAATGAAGTAAACAAGTCTAGGTTGTTTATGATTGACTGGTTCAACCCAACAAGGTTAATATGTAATTTTTAATATTTGAAAATTATGTCATTATTCTTCACTATTTAGGATTTGATCATTTGATGCGTGTATTTATTTATTTATTTATTTTTAATTAAATATTTGCAGTTTAATTATGTGATTGGATACATTCATCAATTTTTTATATCATAAAATTAACAAAATAAAAAGAATATTTTTTTGTGCTAATAATAAGATGCGGCATAACTAAAAGAAGATATGCACAAAATTTAAGCATGACTTGATGTAATTGATGACATTAAACAACAAATGATACAAACATTTGTACTCTCATAATCTTTTTGTTTTGCTTAATTCTTTATCAACTCCAACAACCACCCAATCATCACCATCACTAAAAATGTGAAAACTTTTATGAATTTTTTTTTACTATATTTAATGAGATTATAATATTTTTATATTATTAGGAAAATATCTTGTATAGAATTTTTTTTAAATAAAATCACAAAATCTTTCACTAGACCGTCTCGTGAATCCTCATCATTGAGATGGATGGTAATATTTGTTCTATATTTTCTCTATCTATTGTAGTCTAAACTCTAAATAGTCAATAGACAATAGCCCACTATCAGAATTTGATCATATGACTTTCCCTTTAAGGAGATTCACAAAATTATCATCTGAGCACAAGATGCTTGTCATATATATTCATAATTAGTATTACATTTATATTTTTATTAGATTCATTTTACAAATAAGGATTCATAAATAGTGTCACATTTGACTTATCCTTATCCGAAAAAATATATTTGGAAATAAAAATTTGCAGTCATTTGTTAAAAGTTTTCGTGGTACGTAACAAGTAACAACGTACAATTACGAGAATATTGCACTGGATCCCAAATTCGTAATTATCTCAAAAACCAGGGGCATATGCGCAGCCGCTCCCATATATATACCTGGGGGGATTCGTGGTGTTCAAAAGTCAAAATCCCTATCTGTGTCATTTCATCAAACAGTTTAAGCGCACATCTAAAGAAGAAGAAGAACTCGCCGGAAAAAATGTCTGCGTGCAGCAAAATCCGCCACATTGTGAGGCTCCGCCAGATGCTACGGCGGTGGAGGAAGAAGGCGGCGCGGGGGCGCGTCCCGGCGGACGTGCCGACGGGACACGTGGCGGTGACGGTGGGGAGCAGCTGCAAGAGATTCGTGGTGCGCGCGACGTACCTGAATCATCCGGTGTTCGTGAAGCTTCTGTCGCAGGCGGAGGAGGAATACGGGTTCACCAACGCCGGCCCGTTAACGATCCCCTGCGACGAGTCGTTGTTCGAAGAGGCTCTCCGGTACGTGGCCCGGCCCCAATCGAACGCCGGCTCGGCCCGATGCGTGAACTTGACGGAGCTTCAGAGATACTGCTCCGTCGGTCTCCGGAATAACCTAGAAATCTGGACGGAGTCGCGGCCGCTTCTGCACGGCGTCTCCGATAAATCGGTTTGTTAACACGAAAAGAGAGAGAGAGAGAGACCGAGTTGGCTCGTCCGAGTCAGACCGTCTGCACAGTTAACCGGAATTTCTTTTCCGTTTTTTTTTTTTTTTTCTCAATTGTAATTTTGCTTCAATACTTATCTGACTTGAGACTTGAGAGCAAAGCCAAAGTCCACTCCGGTCCCCGGAATATGGCCGGAGATGGCTGTCAAGTCGTCCCGGATTCGGCTCCAGAATCTATACATTCAAAACTCAATACACATTTTTTTTTTTAATTTTCTTATATTTAACAATATTATAAGAATGATTATTATTTAAGATGCATTATTTGGCGATTTATTTATTTTTTTGTAACGGTCATAATTGAATAAACAACTTGCTATGTTCACTTTCACGCCAGTCAGCATGTTCAACATAAAATATACTTGAACATATATTCCTTAAGATAAACGTAACTATTTTATTAATTCATAACATAAAACGTTTACATTACGTATTCAATTTAACTGTTAATTTAAAATTTTAATCAAAGCATAACAGAATAATAGAATGTCATACCAAATAAATTAAAAAGAGATTATACTTCAATAGTTCACATACATTGTGGAACGTACTTAGCATTTTAGTTGGGATAAAAAAATATTTATAATTTTAATAAATGTGAAATGTAAATGTGCATCAAAATGAAAGATATGCTCCACATCGATTATTGATCAAAATTTAAGTGAAATTTATATTTATAAGTCAGTTTTTGTGGTACAGTTAATGTTTGGTTTGTGCTTTATAAATTGTCGACAAGAAACAAGTAGGATATATATCGTTGGTTTGAGGAGTTCATTTGCATAACATTGATTAAGGCAACACTTAAGGCTTGTACGAAGACTACTACTATCTTAAAAGTCGAGAGAGGAAACCCAATTCAAAACACAAGATTTAGATGAAGCATGGTGAACTATTTGTTTCAAAAAGATAATTGATACTCAAATAGATGTTTTTTGATCAGAATATGAATGAGATTAAAACATCATAAAAATTGCAATAGTTTCTATATAATTCTAATAAATTAATTTTTTTACTCCGTAATATAATTAGACTTGTGTCTGTATTAAAAAATAGATAGTGATTTGATTTTAGTCAAAATAATAATAATGATTTTTTTCTTGAAATGATGAAGAATTTTGCTAATAAAGAATGAGCTGTGGAAATGATAATGAGTAGAAGAAAACTGGTCAAATGTTTTATGTTCACACTGGTATAAGATCAACGGTGCATTCAATGTTGTGGTGGACCGAACGAACGGCATAGGATACATTAAACGGTGGTTTGGGGGTAATGCTGAACATTCATATTCATATATAAATATAATGAATAATCAACGCACGTAATCAGGCTGGCAAGTGGCAATCATTTTGCTAAGCCACTCAACCCAAACGGCAAACGCCTTTTTTAATTTGACTCCGTTATATTATATACATTACATCACAAATGCATAAACTTAAATAAATGTATTATTAGCAATTAAGCTAATTATTTTTTTCATGACATTATCAAAATATGGCGTGCAAGTTTATGTTTTAAATTTTTTGTTTTTGAAAGGAAAGAGTCTTAGACCATCAACAACCCTTTCAGGGAGGTGAGGGGGTGGGGTACGGATGGCAATTGGTGAGGCCAAATTTTATTTTAATTTTGTTATAAATAAATATACGTGGACATTACTAAACGTATTATATTATGATAATACATTTTCATCCTTTATAGTATTATAGTTATACTAGAACAAAATGCAATTGCATGGTTTGGTGGGTGGGAATTGCAATTCTATTAAAATTTGAAATTGTAATTTCATGGTGAATTACTATTTTATCCTTATTATTATATATAGGGACATTTAATGTTTATTTATTTATTTTTTAATTTAGAATAATTTTATTCCTGTCTTAAATTCTATTATACTTTGGTCCTAATTCCCTCGTTTCTATCAAATTGAAACTCCGGGCTTGACTATGGTCCTCCTCTATGGGGTGTTCCCAGTCCAGTATTGACCAGCCTTGAGAAGTCCTACATTCAGGCCCGGCCCTTTTTTGCTCCGAGACAATTAAGATTTGGTCCAGTCCTGAACGAACCTTAAATAGGCTCTAACCCACACTCTTGAAACGGGCTTAAATGGGCAGCACTGGGGCAAGCCCAATAATATTTTGTCCAAAACCAAAAGCCCATGCATTTCATGCACGTGTTCAATAGGGTTTTGGATAATGGGGCACATGTGAACAGTGAACAGTGATCCCCCACCACTTTGGAGTCTTGGACGATGTCTAGTTGCAGTCGAATGATGTTGGGTTGTAAGTATTATTACTGTTCAGACTTGGAGAGGCCACCATATATAGTTGCAGTTTATAACATCATGACAGATTAAATTATTAAAATAAACTCCAAAGTATACACATGTCTGTATGTATCCATTTGGGAAAGCATCCACCAGTAAAAAACCCTATACTCTGCAAGGATTTTGGAAGAATTATAGAGTACAAAATATGTATTTATATTTTCTAATAATAAGACAATCACCTTCAGCCTAATAGCTATATGCTACTATATCATTTATGGAATCAATAAAAGTGTAAATTAAATATAATAGACAAAAGAAAACGCCGATTGAGGATAATCCCAACTAAGTTGGTTGGCCTGTTAGGCGGGTAACAACAAGTTTCATGTTTGACACACACCTATTAGCATTCTTGATTTAAACCGGTCAACTATGAACAACTTAGAGTGATTTACATCTTTGTAGTCTTTTGCTGACTAAGGTTATAAGGTGAGTTTACCCAGTAACAACTAGGGCTTTCTGTCCCCTTACTCCTTAGTCCAGATACATGAGATGGGCCTCGTAAATAAACTATTTACGCCACGTCTCAAGGTGTAACATGCTGACATTGTTGAGCTTAAGTCGTTTGAGATGAGCCCATTCTCTATGGACTATTAGGTCATTCAATTCAAAACCATGAGCTTACTATTTTAATTATTGCATAAATTATATAAGTTGGTTGAACTCCAAACTTAAGATTCTTCACCGCTCTTACCTTGAAGACTAGCCAATAAAACAAAATAGTGAGATGTATTTCAACTGAACTACATGCCTCGACCTTACATCCTGTGACTGCTAGTTGTTCTTGATCTCATCTTAAAGGGAAGATCAACTAATTAAGCAAGTAATGTATTTATGTGAGAATTAAGTAATTAAGAAGTAGTAGAATGTTGTTAGGGCTTAGCTAGCTAATCAATATCTTCAACTGCACAATGAGAATTTGAATTTGTGTAGTTAATAATAAATGTGATTAGGTGTGATTGGGACTATGCATAGGGTGTATTGGTAATGTATGATCCCTTTACCTTTGTAATTAATCAAAATTAAAGCCTTCCTTGGCAGTGATGCTAAGTAAACATAAGAAGCCAAGCTGGATCGGCCCAGTTTACATCACAGTGGGTTTTCTGTCAGTTTCATATGGAAGTTTTATGGTGCAAACTGCAGCCCCCTTCACCTCTTCATCATTCCTTTTGCATTAAAAAAATAAATAAATAAATAAATAAAACACCCTCGGGTTTCAAAACTCTGGAACACAATGACTCTGTTACAATGTATTCATGTAGAAGTGTAAAACCGAGACACCGGGTGCCACTAAATCACAAGGTCTTTGGAGTATTAACTTAATTGTACTTTTTAAAAGTTAAGAGATCTAATTGCATTTTCGAGTAAAGTTGAAAGGCTTATTTGACCATTTTTCCTAGACTTCAAGACACAGTTCAATTTATTGACCAATCTAGCCAACCAACTACCTTCACCTCATCATTATAATGTTCATTTTTCATTTTAAAAAAATAAACAAAATACAAAAAAAAAATTAAAAAAAAAAACTGACTCTCAAAAAGACTCCAAAACATTGGTTGACTAATAAAAAATAAGATTAATAATTGCGAGTTCATAATCTACCCATGGCAGTATTTTATTTAATCATCAACGGGACATGGGCAGGTATGTACCATTGGATTTGAGGTCTAAACATTTTTAGAAAAAAAAAGTACTAACTATTCAATAAAAAATTTTATTTATTTATTTATTTTACTTGTGAATTGGCATGATTCCAATTCCATGATCTAATTGGGGGACCATCCTCTTATGTTCAGATGATGGAAGAATGACAACAAAAAGGGAAGAGAAAAAAAAAAAAAAAGAGTGAAGAAATCTGGAGTGCCCAACATATAATATTAGGGCTCTATGTAGTTAGACTGCACATATGATATTAATGCTCACACGCCCCCTCAACGTGTGCAGTGGTGGATTCCAACCAAGCAACACGTGGAAGTCTCTTTTTGGGTGACATGGTGGATTCCAACCAAGCAACACGTGGAAGTCTCTTTTTGGGTGACATGGAGATTCGAACTCATGATCTTTTGCATGGCTCTGATACCAAATTAAAGCATGTGCTCCATCCAACTAAAAGCCTAAGCTGACACATTTATGTTTTTGTATTACATTGCTCAACACGCCCCCTCACGTGTGCGGGCCGATTGAGTTTGATGGGCTCCAAGTAACACGTGGAGCATAGTCTTTTTTTTCGGGTGACGCTCTGATACCAGATGAGAGCTGCAATATTGTATTAAGTGTTCAATCATAAACTGTACAGATTGCATAGGTATATATACTAAAGAAATCATAAGTCTACTGGGACAGAGACTTATACTATGACTCAACTACATAGAGTCCTAATACAACAAGTGTCTTTTCCTTAATTACTAAATTACATGGAATTATATGAGAAGAGGATTAGCGTATTAAATATAATAAATAATATAATATAACATAAACTCGATTAGTAGTAATTGCGATAAATATAATATAATATAAACTCGATTAGTATTTTTTTTTTTTAAAAAAAAAAAACTCGATTAGTATTAAATAAAATATGATTAGTGTGTTAATAATTGGAGTAATTAAATATAATATATAATGTACATATAAACTAGGAATGATTGCACATATATAACAGTATGGGATAAAAGTTACCAAAAAGAGGATAGGGCCTCCAAAGTAAAAGTGACAAAGGCAAATCGAATCCGATGAAACAATGTATGTCGTATTAACATGAAAAAAAGGAATTGAAGAAGAAACAAAAATAATCATAAACGTACAAGCATGCATGAAAAAATTTAAAACTGAGAATTTTTATATTTTTTTATCGACTACAATTCTATATATTATTTTGATTGTATTATATTAACTAATATTTGTCTATGTGGTACTTGATGCAATTGGACATCGTTCTTCAAACAACCAAGGACTCCTTATTCACTTTTTGGGGTGGTTGTATCAAGAAATTCACTTGTATTTCAGTTTCGATATGATAAATATGTATATATAATATGTAATTTATTAAGAAAAAAATTCATGTAAAAATAACAATGACAAATATTAAAAATAATAGAAGATAAAATATTCGTCATTGTTACAATCAATATGTAATATATAGTTGCCGAATTGTCGCACTATATGACCAGTAAAGAAAAAAGATTGATACATATAAGATGGTTTAGATCTATACATGGGTGGTCACGGATTCGAGTTTTACCAACACTTTCTTGGTCAAATTTAATTACTATATAAAGTCTTTTTAGTACAATTTATTTTTACTATATAGGATATATACATGTTAATTTACATCCTCAAATAGTAACTGTGGGTCAACTCGTAGTAACAAAAAAAAAAAAAAAAAAAAAAAGATTGATACACAGGAACTAACGAAGAATGAAATTATGGAACGTTCCTAGAATAGATAGGGAATTGAACGTGGTGGATTAAAGTGGTGTCTTTGGTAGGGTGAGGGTCCCAAATAGAATAATTTGGTTCCCATATTATCTTCTCATCATCTCTCTTATGACTTTTCTCTTTTGCCCATCCCTTTTCTACCCTTAAGGCCTGCCCTTAATATGCTTTCGTATCACCAAAGCAAAGCCTAAAATTTTCCACCATTTGGAAAAATCATCATCATAACCTATATATTCTCATATATAAATACATAATATATAGGACAAAATTCAACTACATATTGCACCTCATGATATGTATGTCATGATTAATTAATGTGAGGTGAGAAAAATAACAAATGCATATATATTAATATATGTGCATGTATGATTAGAAATCAATATATTTGTGACAAAATTTTGTAAGTTAATTAGTTAAGTAGTAAAAAACTATTGCAATACGGTATGATATCATAAAATTTTGTAGTTAAAAGGCTTGACGTTAAAAATTTATTCACATAAATCAATATGGCATCTATATATTTGTCTTATACTCTTGAACTTGATTAATAAAAGGTCATTAATTAGTTGTAGCTGAAAGGACATATTCCTTGCGGTTGAAGCTTTTCTTTGAATGTATACACCAAGACAATATTATTTTGTGTGGTAGAGACTATAAAATAATACAATGTCGTATTCATAAAATTTTCTTGCTTTATTTTATTTTCCTGTACTTTAATATTTTATAATATTGTGGTTGAGTTTGTAGCTTATGATGCTTATCTTTGCCTCATATCCGATCCATAATCTCATCACTTTCTCATAATGCCCCACTGTCATTCCAGTAAGGCAACAAAAGTTGTTGATTTTTTAAAATAAAACATAAATCAAGTTCGCTTCTTCATACTATATGATGACTCCTTGAATGGCCTCCACACCATGAGGAGATATAATCGAGTTAATCTGATTTCAAAATTCAATACTAAAATGTACGCTTCTGTACATATATAAAGAGTCAAATTCAAAGCCTAGCATTCATTATTGGTGGCAAGAATCAATTAAGTGTGTCCGCACGGGCTTAGCTCACTGGTTCAGTAAACAGTATTTGGAAGAAGATATCAATGTTCGAACTTCGGTAGAGGTAATGTGGGGATTATGCTCAAAGTGGACAAATTCCTTGTGCATATCGACATTTAACCACTTTTGCTAAGCGATCATTATTGAGCCACCGTGATTTATATCCTCCCAAATACTCTGTCGAGTCAGAGTGTAAGAGACACTTAGAGTTAAAGATTCAACCTTTTAAGAAAAAAGAATCTCTGTCGATCAACTGCATGTTTCAGGTTATTGAGTTTTATTGGGTTTTTTTTTTTTTTTTTTTGGGTTTTAAGTATAGACATGTTATCACTCCAGCTGGCAGTGGGGATTTGCTGTTTACATGCATCCATATTCAATGAATTAATTAATTAATTAATTAATTAGCACTAGTGGACAGTTATTATTAAATTATTATATAGTGTGCGACAGCAAAGCGAAGAGTGGTTAAAACGTACGAAATCCCAAAAGCATAAAGACAATACAATTACGTACTAAACAGGATTAGAATCTCTAATTAAGTAATTATATAGTCCTTAATTTTGTTTATGTATGACATTGGACTAGGTTCTTGGTCAGTTGTTTGACAATTGACATTAGCTAGCTTGATTTTTAATTTTTTTATTTTAATAATTGATACAGTAATTATAATACTCGACCAAAGCCTAATTACATGTTTAATGATGAACATCTTAAATATAACAAATAATTATTTCAACTATGCGACAAATAAAAAAAACTAAAGACATCTTCACATAGAGTTGAACTTAAAATCTTATGATTATTATGTTAATTATGCAGTCTAACTATTAGTTACGTTGAACTTTTTGTTAAGACAAAACGCATCTTTCAATTTAATATCAACAGTTAAAAGTAACCAATCCACACACATAATTGTACAACGTAACTATTAACTTATGCTTTTAATTGATCACGGGACACATCCTACAATTGTATCTATATCTTACTTTTCGTTTTCATCCAACTTAGATTTCAACTTCTAAATAACTAAGACTAACGATTTAATTTTTCAAAAAAAAAAAATAACGATTTAAAATGTCCTCATAGAATAAAACAACTAATTAAGATACCATAATCAAAATTTCTCTCGATAAAATTTGTCCCAATCGCAATTATCAACCTTAACTAACGTGCCAAATTATTAATAATTGGAGTTTTGATGTGCCGCCAAAACTTTTAATACAGAATCTAAATTGCAGATATGCAGTATCAGAATTAGAGAACACAAATTGGATATATGTAATACATCAACTTTTTCTTTTTAATTTACAAAAAAAATGCACAACCATTATTTGAAGCTGTGTATTGAGTGAACCTCGCATTGTGACTCTAACAAGAAAAATATCACAATAATGTATAAAAATAACAGAAAAATGAAAATAATTTAAATGATGAGTATAACATTCATTCATACTTAATAGTTTTTAGATTAGATTATGATACCATGTAACATGACATGCTACAAAGCTCTGTTTAGTACTTTTAATATTCTTTATAAACATCTCATTCTTAATTAATAGGTGGCTGATGCCATGTCAACGTATTACTAACCAGGATTATAAACACGCGATTAGACAACATCAATCACTACAAATAATACGAAGTAAACAGCTATTGTCCTTAAACAATTTATTTTCCAGACCTTCATGATGTTTAACTAATTTTTTTCGTACATAATATTATGACTATGATAATGCATGGATTTCAAGTAGGAATGACTTGGCACCTAATGGTGCTTATAGTTGGTAATATAATAAGGGTTAACATTAATTAACGTAATAATTGGAGGTGTCGACTTACTCATTATAAGAATTTGGGTAGGTAATCTTGAGCTATAATGATGCATATCATCACTAAACATTACTTAGTCAAGATTGCATGATTTCAACTCATTGTCAGTCGATTTATGCAAAATGTATAGTACATCTCTTTTGATTTACAAGAAAGCCCACAGCTATTATTCAATAATAGAGAATCGATCTTGAAATTTTATGGTTATTAATAAGTTAGATACTTAGATGTCTGATCAACACAGTTGGATTACTTCAAATGTATAGTAAGTCTATTTTTATTGTTGAAAACTCTGAAATTTTTTATTACCAAAAAGTTAACGGGGAAACAAAAAGAAATTTTAAAAAAAAAAAAAACTTGCACCATCCTAATGTTTTTTTGGTTAATTAAAAAAACATGGAAAATGTCTGAACGGGTGGCCAAGCTGTCGTGGTATATAATTTTCATACTTAAATGTCGCGGATTTAATTCTTACTAACACATTCAAATAGTAGGTGTGAATTTTCCTCATCAACAAAAAAAATACATGACAAAAAAATCTATGTTGGTTGGAGTAATTTAGGACAAAAATATAGAAACTGAGGATGAGTCAAATTTCCAACCAAGTTAGACAGGCAATTGACTTGGTAAAAATAAAATTTTAAGCTTACTTAGTTCTTACAAAACTTTTCGCTGATTAGGGTCATTAACAGTAACAATTGTAAATTTTTCGGTAAATCAAAGTAATATACGTAAGATTTCCCTTTCACAAAATAATTGAGATTATTATAATTAGTGTAATTAATGCTGAGGTACGTAGAGCCAGTAAACAAATATGAAGCCACCTGTCTGAAAATGCCAAATAAATTAAGTGGGGCCATATATTCTTTCCATTTTTGTTCGTTTGTTGTATTTATGGAACCTGGGGA
This sequence comes from Ipomoea triloba, assembly GCF_003576645.1. Taxonomy (NCBI): domain Eukaryota; kingdom Viridiplantae; phylum Streptophyta; class Magnoliopsida; order Solanales; family Convolvulaceae; genus Ipomoea; species Ipomoea triloba. Next base: position 23,241,959 of record NC_044921.1, on the reverse strand, counting down.
TGCTCATTAATCATCGTGTTAATCCGATATTAGACCAAAACTGACGGCCTAAATAGACCAATCAACTTCCTTAGGCAACTATATATATTTATGTATATGGGATACCTGTCCTGTAAAAATAAAATGAGCTATAATCTATTAAAACATATTTTCATCAATAAACACTTATTATTTTATCATCAATCAACAACCGTACAAAAGATGAGTGATTAAGGCGCTCAAGTCCTCCAAAATTTGCAAGCCCAGTATGTGGACTAAGCCATAAGGAGCACTCACTAGAAAAGAAAATCAGTCATTCTGTTCTTTATAAACATGCTTAGCTTGACATGAACATTCTAACTACCTTTGAATAACTTGCTTGGATTTATATTTTTTTTATTTTAATATCATAAGCTTTACTAAACATCCACACTTTTATTTTTAAATATAAAGCATTAATAATGCATGTACTAATTAACAAAATTATATATTTTTTATGATCAAATGAAGGACTTGAGAAATGAATATGTTTACTTGTCATTTTTTTGTTTCTAATTTGAAAAACTAGATAGGATAATTAGACAACAATTTAAAGATGTTTTACAATTCAGAGAAGTGGTCAAACCTTAATATCAAAGTTCTCTTATTCGCCCACCATTCCTGCCTAGAAAAATGAAAAACTAATAAACAAAGAACTGAAAGAAGTATAAATATGTTTACTAATTGAAAAATATCATCTAAAATGAAAATTTAATAATTAAAATCAAATCGAATTCAATAATGTCTAATGATGGGTTCCTCTCTTTGATGATTAAGATTAAGATAATGCATAATGACAAGATAATGGTGGTATTAAAGTTTAAACCCGTGTTTTGATCTCCAATGATTGTCGGCAGAGGAGAAGTGAAGAAGACAACAAACAAGTCCCCTTACATAAATAAAGGCAAACCTAACTCCCAGTTACCACAAACTCATGCGATCATTATCAAACCATATATATTTTCTGTTCTTTTTCTCAATATGCAATATTATATCTCAAAACAATTTTCAAAAAAAACTATCTCAAAACAATTTTATATTCATAACAAACGCAACCGCCGTACCCGCGTGTAAGGCCTAGTTGTGTAAAAAGTAAAAAAGAATTTCGCTTTCATATACCTAGTACACTTATTATTCCATGAATCACCAACTAGGGTGTACCTTACATTGTGAATCTTGATTAAAAAATTATGTGTCTGTAAATAAATTCAAGATACATAATTTCTTAAATACAAATACATAATATGTTAAGTGCAGGCACATAATACGTTAATGCATATTATGTGTCTATAGTTAACAAATTATGTGCGTTCAACTTATTTACAAAGACATAATATGTTAATTGCAGGCCGACACATAATATCTTAACTGCATACACATAATTAATTTGAAAGTCATTTTGAACTGTAGTCTACAATGAAATGTGAACCTTAGTCTATGCCTCTATGGTATAATTTGTCATATATAGTACTATCCGATCACAATTATCGTGGGCCATGGTCCAAAATAGCATTATGTACCTACAATTCACATATTATAAAAAAAACAAAAAAAAAAAAGTTATTATAGGCCAAAAGAAAGAAAGAAAAAAACAAGTTAGTTGAGTCATGCATTAACACTCATCATATATATAGCCATATGTTTATTGTTTGGTTGTAATTATGTAGAGTACTACTTCAATTGATGGACCATGCACGTTTAAAGAAGGCGAGGACCATATGTTGTATAGAATCGATGTAGCATCTCGATTTTACTGGTTTTGAAGAAATTGTTTATTGTTTGATGTTTGAGTGACTTTATATATATATATATAGTCTATATATTAAGAGGAAAGCAAGAAATATGAAGCAAATTTTATTAGTAGTTCTTAATTACACCAAAAAAAAAAAAAAACAGTTAGCTAAATACCTATAATTTTTGCAAAGAATTAAATGTATATGACTTAAATGACTACAGATTTCAAGGTTTTGCCAACGAAAATTTGTTGGTAAATTAAATACCTATGAATTTCAGTAGTTTACATACATATTTTTTCTGTAAGATTTAAGGAAACTGATGAAAGATATTGACACATTCAATAATAAAAGGATCAAAGGTGCTATGTCGTTGACTACTGAAGAACTAACAGCACGTTTGATTCACGGAATGAATTTTGAGGTGTAATTAATTAAATAATTAAGTTAGAAGCTAGTTTACAACTATTTTTATATAACATATGAATTAAAAGTGTGATTTGTTAGAGAGGATGAAAACAAGTGTAACAATAAATGTTTATAAATAAGTGTATTAGCCTCATTGAAACGTGTGGTGGCCTGGTGGGTACTGGTCCCTGCAGTGCCCTCACGTGGAGAACTGGAACACTAGTCTGCATCCGATGCTCCACCGGTACATTGTATGATAGTTTTAGTAGAATATATTCCCAAATTTTATTTGTTTTTTTAATTTTAATCAATAATATAACAAATAAAGACTGGATATTTTTATTATGTGGGTCTCAGACAAATATCTATCTTAAATATTTGTAAGAGAAAGTAAGAAATGTAAGTAGTATTTTCGTTGTATTGTTATATTGAGCGCCATAATTTTATCTCTAGGCAGTTGTGATTCACATTGCAATATAAGTTAAATCACGAATAAATATTTATTCTAAATATATTGAAAGTTTAATTTTATATAATATATGAAAATGAACTCTTAAAAGATAAATTTATGTCAATTATCATGTAGTATAATGGCAATCCAGTTATCATTCTAAATTCATGGTCATAGATTCAAACTCCAGTAATAGAAGCTAATTAAATTCTTTGAGTTGAAAATATTTTAAAAAGTATAAAACAAATATTACATTGTAAAAATGAATTATGTTAATTATAGATACATAATCTGAACGTGCCATTGGAGGTATTGGGTCCTGGTGGATCCGGGCCGGGCCAGCATTGTCGTGTGAAGCTGTGAAGTACATGGCTCCACTCTCACACCGGTCGTATAACAACCGCACCGGCACCGTGTTGGCGTATTGTCTCATATGTCCACCATCGACCGCGCAAAGGCCACGCTATTGTCTTGCTGTGCATAGCACTACTAGCAGTGGAGTTGGTTGGAAAGCCTACAAGTCTCCATTCTCCACTTCAGTGTTGCTTTTCATTCTTTTATAGATTTATAGCCATTTATGGTCAGTATTAGTAATTTTTGTATCATGTACAATCATACATAATATATCTTGTCCTGCTGATGAATATTGTAAAGACAACTGTATTGTTAACGATACATAATAAAATCTAATCTAAATTAATGTACAACGTCCAGAATTGGATCTTTAATTTCTTCATTCTCAAAATGTCTCAATGGCTACCTTTGACGAAGGCAACAATGGCTACCTTTTTTTGGATCAAGGAGGACTTGACCCACGGTGAATAATTAAGGACGCTTCTCTTTTACCCTACAAGGCTTAAGGAGACCCAAGAAATCCTCAATCAAAGCTCTACGCACTTCTCCGGGTGATTCTAAGAGCATCCCCACCTATGTGGAAGTGAGAGAAGGATGAGAGAGAAGATGTTGAGTTCTCTTAGGATGATAGGTTTTTGTCTCCAAATGTAGACCTCAGCAAATAATTAAAAAGAAAAAAGGCAGTTGGTGTGTGTTAAGCGTACTAGCCGCGCCCACGGGGCGCGTTGAGGGTGCCAACTGGTGACCACCCTCATTTATTTATTTTCTTTTTCCTACTTGGTTCCTACAAACGTGTACAAAAATCAAGATGTATAGTTCTATACTGAGTTAATTCCAGCAATGGTCCTCCGACTATGTTGATTTTCCAAAATTAGTCCCCGACTTTTAATTTGGACAATTTAGGTCCCTTGACTTTCAAATTATTTCCAATGTTGGTCCTTTCGTTAAATTTTGGTTAAATTGAGTTCAAATGAAGAGGTAAAATTGTTCGTTCACATGTTTAGTGTATTATTACTCGTATTTCTCCTATCCTATACGCTGTATATATGAATATAATATCAGTCGAAGTCTCAATCGAAGCCATATAATCTCATTCGACGTCTCTTCGACTGATATTATATTCATATATATAGCGTATAGGACAGAAAAAATACGAGTATACAAGTGAACAGACAATTTTACCTCTTCATTTGACCTCAATTTAACCAAAATTTGACGAAAGGACCAATATTGGAAAGAATTTGAAAGTCAATGGACATAAATTGTCCAAATTAAAAGTCGAGGACTAATTTTAAAAAATCAACATAGTCGGAGGACCATTGCTGGAATTAACTCTTCTATACTTCTATGATACAATATAATATGGAGTATTTTTTTTTAAGGAGGTAAAAAATGGGTACAGTAAAAAAGTGAAAAAGGTATGACATATTTTTGGATGGTCGGTCAGAACAGTTTGAGGATTTTAAGGAGCTGACTTACTTTATTTATATTTATATATTTTTTTATTTTGCAAATACCATTAATAACCTAGGACAACAATATTACTAGAACTAGAACTGTAGGTGATTTGATGTTATATTGTATAATGGCGCTGCCCTTTGACTGTGATCACATAAAGATACCCTTTAGCTTCTGCTTTTAACTTTGTACTTTTACTGCTGCATACAGTCCTTGCATTTATGCTTTGAATTTTTCTTTCCTGACTAAACTGCCCTCGCTAATTTATTCACTGTTTTTCCATACCAAATTACACTCGAAAACAACATTTTCAACCATTTTATGAAGGGGTTGGTGGGTGGGTTAATGGCTTTTAATACACTTTAATTCTTATTTAGGGTATTGCATTTTTATTCTTTAAATTAACTAAGGATTAAAATAAATTCTTGAAATATGTTCGGTCAACAAATCAAACAATTAAATAAGATTTTTTGTTTTGAAAGGAAAGACCGAGTGTGTGGAGTATGATTCTAGTAGTAGAAGATCACGAATTTAATTCTTGCCAACAAACTCTCTGTCAAATCCGTTACACAGGATCCTCTTAATGTAACCATCCTATTTGCCCTGAACTGGATTTAACCAATGCACGCTATCGAGTAATGACTGTGAATTTTTTGTCACCCAAAAGAAAAATTATTCCTTAAATAGATAGACTTTCTTTCAATTTTCCTCAAAATTTAACTTTATCCTATATAACTTGAATGCATAATTTCACATCAATGGGGTGAGAATGGAAATACGGGAGGCTAAGAATGAAAAACTAAGGTGGAATTACAAGTTTAGTCCTAACTCCTAAGAAAGTAGATTTTGTGATTGAAATACGGTGTTTTAAAGTGTTCCATACAATAAGGAAAAACGCCACTACGCTAATGAATACGGGACCAGATCAAACTGTATGCGTTTATAATCAGAATGTTGAATTCACTATACTCTTATAATTGACCGCCTAAAAATGTCATTTGCCATTATATAAAATAAAAGTAAAAATCATCTAAAGAGAAAAATACTATAACATAAATTTAAGAAAAGAACCTACCGAAAAACTTTTTAAAAAAAAAATAAAAAAAATTCCCATTAGTTTCCATGAAATCCAACAATGGGAAATGGAATCTTGTAACAGGAGTCGTTAGATTTCGACTGTACACGATGTAAGTACCTGACTGACTATAATTAAAGTCCACAAACATATATACATACATACATCGTACTGTTCACTGCAAAAGATTAACTTATACTATACGCACATTATATATTTTCTTTTTCCTAATATTGCCAACTAACACAGTTGTATGATTTGTAATTAGCAGAAAGCGAATGATAAATCCATGATGACGTTTTGTTTGTTTGTACCTTCTGCTTCACATCGCACATTCCCTACTTGTGCTGTGGTGTCCATTTCCACAAAGCTGTTACGTTCATCATTTTTTAACCCTTCCAGTTGCAATCACATTTTATCACTATGCCCCTTAGCTTTTTCCAGCCACCAGCAATAGACCATCATTCTGTCAGTATTCAAGACTGGGAAACAAATAAAATAAAAAAATCAGATTGTGTTATTCTAATCTCGAGGATCTCCGTTGTTTCTGTCTTGAAGAATTGATAACCGGAAGAGGTAAATCGGGAGATATATTTTAGCTGTTTATGAGTTCTTTGAAGGGTTTGGTGCATTGGTGTACATGCTCGATAACTTCTTTAATTGGATTGATCAACCAGTTAAACTGTAGTTTGGGACAGAAGATTGTGTTTTTGGTTTAAAGTTAGAGACTTAGAGAGTAACTATGAAATTTGGAATTTCTGATTAAATTGAAAGAGATTTGTGATATCGCACGTTGGTACATTAATTAATATTTTTTTCATATCATTTTTATGTAATGGGATCTTTTTTTAAAGAAGCTTTTTCTAGCCAACTTTTTTAGTCTAATATATACTGAATATAAATCCTTGTCTCCTTATAGCGTCAATTTCGTTTTAATTTGAAAACTTGTGCATATGTATATGCAATACAAGGTCCAACACGAATTCAGCGATGATATTCAAGTCAAGATTATATATATCCTTTCTGCATTTTGTTTTGCGTTTGATTTAGTTAATAACAATGTTTGACTCAATTTATTTACAATTTAATTTTCTAATGATATATAATGTGGCACTATAAGGTGGAGCATTCGTATGTGCGTCACGCATAACTGATGAGAAAGTAATTGTTTTCTGTGGTCCCACAAAAAATCAATTTTTGCACTAAATCTCAATTTTCTCTCTTCCACATAGGTATAAAGGCGGTAAAAACCTCCCCAAAAATCACAAATGGGAAGTTCTAAATATTATGTATGAGTAAAAGTAAAAGTGACTTATATGAACATCTCAATCAGTTATTGTTCCCTAAATGTTGAATCCCAACCCGAAAGGCCTCTCAACGCACCGGTCCGACAGAGCATCGAAGAGGGTATAAATAATGCTAACTCAGTTGAACAGAGATGCTAGATATTTGCCTACTGCGTACAAAGAGTCCCTCATTTTGAGAGGTTGCTCTGACATTACTGTTGGTGAGACTCGATACCGATCAATATTCATAAAATTTTACTATGTGACCAGTTGAGCTGTTTATGGAAACTAAATCTCAATTAGTTCTTGTGTGATAGATGGTGGGTTAGTAAAAGTAAAAGTAAAAGTGGGTGTACGAACTAGAGAAGGAAGAGGAAATGAATGAATTGAAGTTTCTTAGAAAAGAGCAGCGCACGGACACTGTTTTTCATAGTGGCATGTTTTTGCATTTATGTGTGTGGGAGAGTTACAACGTTGCTGTATCCAACCAGGATGTTTGCCTGCCCTATTCCTATGCCAAAGCCAGCTCTTCCCCTTGTATGCCTTGATAACAACATACATATACGCATCCTCGTTTTTCACCTTTTACCAACTCGTAAATATCTCCTTGACTTAATTGCCCCAAGTCTTGTCCAATTTTCAATTCACGTCCCACAACTCAAATACATTCATATAAAAATTTGTAACTATTATTTGATTGTGTGTTTGCCTTTTATATGAGAATGTAACCGGGCGTTACTAGACCATAAAGTTTTTTGTTTGTTGCTTTTTACCTTTCTTATGCAAAGGAAAAAGAATGAAATAAAGGAAAAAAAGGAGTATAGTTAAAGTGTGAGAAAGTTTGGAAGGGTATCACAACAGCAACTAATCTAATAATGGAGCATAGGTACAATATTTACTGTTCAAATTTCTGGAACGCAGTTATAGTGGTTGTGTAATTACTGCATAGCTGACAAAGTCAAATTATTTGAATAAATTGTACGAGTTATTAGAATGGTGAATACAAAATGGAATGCGCTGGGCAGCCGTGACTTGTACTTCCTATACCATTTTCTTATATACGACTGAGAATTAATGAGAAATAATGGCAATTTGCAGGCAACAACTACACTGTATATAATACATAAGGCGGCCCGCCTGGGTAGCTCAATTGGTCACAAGGGTGAAGTTTGTGATTAATAATGATCCGGAATCGAGTCTCATAGACGGCAGTGTAAGAGCAACATCAGACTCCTTGTATGCAGCAAGCAAATGTCTAGTATCTGTGTTCTGTTGAGCTACAATATGATTGACATCTTCCCAAATACTCTGTCGGGACCCGTTCAACTGAGTTACCATAATTTACATGTATCTGAGGACTTCTATTAGACTTGACTATTGAGATTTATGTTACTTACGTATCACTTAACTACTGAATAAAAAAAGTTTTCTTGTTTGATAATAAAATATTTTGTGGTCTCTATATCAATAAAGGTAAAATATCTTATAATGATACCTTGCCTCATTTTAGGGGGAGGAATATTATTACAACAAAATCCCAGAAAATGTCATCATAAAAATAACTTCAAATATCATTTTTTTAATAAATCCAAAATGAAGCTTGAAGTAATATTACAAAATAAGTTACAATTTTTACCAACAAAATTTAACAATTAAATTTGCTCATCATGAAAGAGAACCATAATCTAATCTTCTTAATAAAATAAAACCACATTGCTTCGTTATTACTCAACAAAGACCCATATTTTCTATTAATAGATTATAACATCAGCAATGTTCTAAAACAAATATACTTTATAAATCTATATTTTACACCAAGTTGTTTATTACTTTTAAGTATTTAATTTAATTTAATTTATACACCATTTACTCGGTATGAATTGACTAAACTGCATTAGAAAGATCATATGCAACAAATTCAACTGAGAGAGTGTTAGCAATAATTGAAACAAATAAATTACACAATACACCGTCAAGGGTTCATGGAGGATTCTCAAGCCAAACATAAAGCCACTACTCTTCACGGCCCCTATCCTAAAAACTGGTGAATGAAGTAAATATATGACTCAACTTACCGATATGCTCCCAAATACCTAACACTATTGTCCACGACAAAGCTAAATATATTCTTTCATTTTTTAGTAATTCGTAAGATTTAAACCCTGCTCAATGGATAGAAAATTTTATATATACACAAAAATAAAGCAGATCTCAAACACAACATGCATAAATGGGATCTAATCACTTGAGACTTCACACATAGTGGATGGTTTGATTAGTGTCTCTGAGATATGGTGGTGATCACAGATGGATACATTTATTTTATTTTATTGTTTTTTAACAACAATTTTTAAGGAAAAAAAAAATCATAGTACATGTCTCCGTAGGTAAAAGGAGTGGACAAAGAGCCCCAAGTATGAGCTGGACTGGGTGGACTATTAGTGGCGGTGGTCCATGTTATCGCCTCCAGCTCACCTTCCTTCTGCCACAAGCGTGCGCTACTACTTTCTCGTAAATATCTCCTTTCCCATGCCCATTTCCGTCTTTTCACTCTCCCACCTTTTTAATTTTTATTTTGTATAATTCCCCAATTTCCACCGTATATTATAAAAAAATAAAAATAAAAATACGTGTGGAAATACGAGTAATAAAATTTACAGAATTTATAAAAGGTGAAGTTTTTGGAGCTTTCCAACGTCTTCCCTTTTTAAGTGACACCAAACGCCGAATATTTATTTTTATTTTTATTTTATTTTTAATTTTAACCTCTCCCCACTGCACTATCGCCATCGCTCCACCACCGCTCCTCCGCCGTCCTCCGCCGCAGTTTCTCTCTCTAAAACCTCCGAATAAAGGAGCACCGTGTTAACCTCTCTCCTTGTCTCTCTAGAGCTGAATTGATAAGCTAGAACTAATAAATAGATCTAAAATAGAAGTCACGCTTCTCTGTTTTTCTGTGTGAACTGACTGTATCTATCTAGCTGGGGAGCTGAGCTGCATTGCATTGTGAGTGGTGAGTTTTTGATTTCTTAGAGATTTGTTATGTTTGGTTGCATTTTTTTGGGGGCTCCGTAACTTCTGCTGGTTTGATGGCGCCAGTGGGAGTGAATATGGCTTCCGTTGGCGTTTTTCTGTGTTTGGTTTATTTGTTATGTTTCCGTTTGCATTTGGATCTCTTTCTGGTATTTTCCTTCTCCGGCTCGCAAGGCATGCCGTTTCTCTTACTCTACCTTCTTATGTCGGTGCTTCTTATGCTCTATTGCTCTTCACTTTGGTTACGGATTTCAGTGGTTTTTTCACTTTTTGTTTCGTTTCAGCTTAGGTTCTCTAAATTTTTAGCTCCGTTGCTATCTTCCTTGCTTGCTCGGTTTAAAATTGTATGCAGTAAATATTTTTCCGCCTTTGACTCTGCTTTCCGATTAAAAAATAAAAAATAAAAATCAGTGTGGTAGGTAATTTGCATTGGTGAAATTGTATCTTTGGATTTTGTTTTGGTTTTGGTTTTGGTTTTTGGGGTTTCTAGTCTGCATTATTTTTCCGGAGCTTGTTCTATGACGGTTATTGTGATTGCTTTTTAGATTCTCGTTCTGGATTTTGGTTATTGAGATTGAAAAATAAATGAATAAAATCTTGGCGTAGATCGTGCTGATGAATGTTGGTGGTCTATATTCCTTGGAATGGAAATAAAATTTTTAGGGAGTACTTTCTTTTAAGTTTTAGGATGTGATATTCGTGGTGAATTTTTAATGTGTGTGGTGATCGGTCATTTTCTTTATCTACCATTTCAGTATTTTAAATGGCTTAAGTATAACTTTTTCTTATGATTGCCTTGTTTTTCCAATATTTAATCTCTAATTGTTTGATAGAAATATTGTGTACGGCCCCTTCGATCATTAAATCCACTTTGCCCTGTAACAAGCATTTTGCTGAAATTTCTGAGAACTACGTGTTTTTCTGATTTCCCAAGGTCTTTACATTTTGTTTTTTTTTTTTTTTTTTTTTTT
>NC_044921.1:23217308-23229906 GCF_003576645.1 Ipomoea triloba | reverse complement strand
TTTTTTTTTTTTTTTTTTTTTTTGCACTTGTGCCAAAGACCCTTGTAGTCTAGTGTCAAAAACATCATCTCTTGGTAGAGGGTCACAGGTTGATCTTCATTCCTCTTGCTGAAAAAATCATTTTTGTTCTTATGCTTAAAAATTCTGATTCACCACCTTCTCTTGCTTTTTTTTTTTTTTTTTTTTGTTTTTTTTTTTAATTTCATTTTATGGAATAGAGTTTACTTTAGAGGTGATGCTGCAGCTCAAATGTGCTGCAGATAAATATTAATGTAGTGCTATAATGCCATTCTATTTAAGTGCATTCATGACATTTACATGATTTCTGTCAGTTAAGATTTTTGGTTTAGCATATTACTAACTGTAGTCATGCCATTGAAATGTTCTGTTTGAGTAGTAGAAACGTGCACTTCTCACAATTCTGTTAATTACTCAAGATTTTACAGTGTTGCACTGCAGGCTGTATAATGTGTCTCTGGAGGCATTTTCATCCTATAATTTCTTTCTCATTCTTGCATATAATATATATACACAAATGTGTGTGTGTGTGTATATATAACCAGCAAAACATTCCAAATAGGGTATCTTTAAGCACAATTATAGGTTCAAGAAAATGACTTCTTGATTCTTTGCACTTTTTTATTTTTATTTTTTCATTTTGTTATGCATTGCTGTGTGCCAGATTATAATGGATCGGAGGAGTTGGCCATGGAAGAAGAAATCTTCTGATAAGTCAGCGGCAGAGAAAATTCCTGCAGCTACAGTGGACTCAGCTACAGATTCAAATGCCGCTCAGGGTGATGAGGTGCGCATATTCTTTTTCTATATGATAATTATTACTCTGTAATATCTTTGTGTTTGTTCCTATGAAATTTCCACTCATTTGCATCCATAAATATCTACCGCATAGTTCTTTGATAGACTTGAATGTAATGGTCAATTTTTACTGAAATGTATCTCTTCATTGAGCTAGGAGATGTCTGCTTTATCAGAGCTGCTTCCCCTTTAGCCTATTAAAACACCTATAGTATTTAGTATTTGCTCTGGAAATTTTGTCTTTGATTCATTAAATTGTTTCTCTTTCATTGTATCCAGAGCAAGCAGGAAAACTACAAGAAACCAAAATATGTGCAAATTTCTGTTGAGTCGTATTCACATCTCACAGGACTGGAGGATCAAGTAAAGTCCTATGAGGAACAGGTTAAAGTGTTAGAGGAGGAGGTTAAGGACTTAAATGAAAAACTGTCTGCAGCTGAAGATGAAATGACTAATAAGGACAACCTGGTGAAACAGCATGCTAAAGTTGCTGAAGAAGCCGTCTCAGGTTTGATGTTATGTGCACTTATGTCATTGTTTCCTTAAATAAATTTGTCTAGTCCCTTTCAGAACTTCAATAATCCTCTTTGCTACACAGGTTGGGAAAAAGCCGAGTCAGAAGCTGCAGCACTGAAAAATCATCTGGAATCTGTCACCCTGTTAAAGCTTACCGCTGAAGACCGTGCATCACACTTGGATGGTGCTCTAAAGGAGTGCATGAGGCAGATACGAAATTTGAAGGAAGAGCATGAACAAAAATTGCACGATGTGGTTCTTAATAAAACTAAACAGTTTGACAAGATGAAGCTTGAGTTTGAAGCAAAGATATCTAACTTGGACCAAGAGTTGCTCAGGTCTGCTGCAGAAAATTCTGCACTCTCAAGATCTTTGCAAGAGCGTTCTAACATGCTGGTTAAGCTCAGTGAAGAAAAATCACAAGCCGAAGCAGAGATAGAACATCTGAAGGGCAATATTGAATCTTGTGAGAAGGAGATAAATTCTCTTAAATATGAACTTCATATTGTTGCCAAGGAGCTGGAAATTCGCAACGAGGAAAAAAATATGTGCGCGCGATCTGCAGAAGTTGCAAACAAACAGCAACTGGAAGGGGTAAAAAAGATTGCTAAGCTTGAAGCAGAGGTCCAAAGATTACGTGGTCTTGTACGAAAGAAGTTGCCTGGTCCTGCGGCTCTTGCTCAAATGAAGCTCGAAGTTGAGAGTTTAGGTCGTGACTATGAAGAAACTCGATTGAGGAAGTCTCCAGGAAAGCCTCCTAGCAGCCCACACCATTCCATGCATGATTTTTCATTTGACAATATGCATAAGTACCAAAAAGAAAATGAGCTTCTAACAGAGCGCCTTTTGGCAATGGAAGAGGAAACAAAGATGTTGAAAGAAGCTTTGGCAAAACGTAACAGTGAACTACAAATCTCCAGGAGTACATGTGCAAAGACTGCGAACAAACTTCAAAGTTTGGAGGTAATGCTGCAAGTGAATGGCGATTACACAAGTCCTTTGAAGCACAATATGCATATCCCTGTGGAGGGTTCCTTCAGACAGAATGCAAGTAACCTTCGAAGCTTGGCCTCCATGTCTGAAGATGGTAATGATGATACAATAAGTTGTGCTGGGTCCTGGACTGCAGCATCAATGCCTGATCTCTCGCATATCAAGAAGGATAATATCTTTGAAAGTCCACACAAGTCTGAAAGTGCAAGTCATCTGGAGCTTATGGATGACTTCTTGGAGATGGAGAAATTAGCAAATCTTTCAAATGATTCAAATGGGGGAGTTTCAAGTTCAGATGGTTTGAATAATATTAAATCTGAAGTTGAGAACACGAATACCACAGCCCTGGAAAATCAGGCATCTTCTAACAAGGATGTATCAGAAGCTAATCACCAACCAGTTTCAGAGCCTTCACCATTCATGAAACTGCAGTCCAAAATTTTAATGGTATTTGAGTCAAAGTCTAGCGAAGCTGACATGCAAAAGGTCTTGGAGGATATTAGACGCACTTTGCAGGAAATGTCCGAGACTTTGAATCCCCATTCAGCCACAAGTGATGTTGAGGCTTTGCCATCTTCTGATGCTTCAATTAAATGTGAGTCTTATCTTGAGGTTCATGATGTAACTGCAGAAAATAATATTTCAGTCTCTCATGATAGAAATACTGGTGCTGATGCTGTGCACAATATCAGCCAAGAATTGGCAGATGCTATCTGTCAGATTCATGACTTCGTAATGTTCATAGGCAAAGAAGCAAAGGCTGTGCAGGGAACCTCTATAGATGGAAATGGACTCTATGAAAAGCTCGATGAGTTCTCTGCAACATACATGGAAGTTGTAAGCAGCAAAGTTAGCCTTGTAAAATTTGTTCTTGACCTCTCTCTTGTGTTAAGTAAAGCGAGTGAACTACACTTCAATATTCTGGGTTACAAAAATTCTGAAACAGAGATTAGTTCTGCTGATTGCATTGACAAGGTTGCTTTACCAGAGAACAAAGGTCAGCAGCACATGGTAGATGGATATTCAAATGGTTGTGCCCGCTTGTCCGATTCTGCGTCTGATCCTGATATTCCTCATGATGGAAGTCTTGTTCCTACATCCGAGTCAACTACTGCATCATGGAAATGCTCGTCTGAGGAGTTTGAAAATTTGAAATTAGAGAAAGAAAATCTGGTAGTTGACCTAGGTAGACGCACTGAAAATCTAGAAAGCACAAAATCCCAGTTGGCTGAGACCGAGCAGTTACTGGCAGAGATTAAGTCACAGTTAATATCTGCTCAGAAGTCAAACAGTTTGGCAGAAACACAGCTTAAATGTATGGCAGAGTCGTATAATTCGCTTGAAGCACGTGCAGAGAACTTACAAGCCGAAGTTAATGTTCTTCAGGCAAAAATTGAAACTCTGGATATCGAACTTCAAGAAGAGAAAAAGGGTCATCATGATGCTCTAGCCAGATGCAAGGATCTTCAAGAACAACTGGAAATGTGAGTGTCTGATATCTTTAAAGTCTTCGTTGCATATCTGATTCTCCTCTCGTTCATAATTAGGGCTTCTGCCTCAACTCTGATTATCTGCCATGAGGTTGTAGATGATACTAATTTACTTATTTCTTTATTCCTTTACTCCATAGTATATTTATTTTTATTTCACCTTCACATTTTGTTTGGTAGCAGCCAAGTGCACAGGGTACTTATCTTTTACATTTGATGATAAATGCAATACGTTTTGGCTTTAAATGTCGTATCATCTTCTTCAAGTAGTAATGTCAATCAGGATCCACTCAATAATTTGGGATAAATTCAACCCTAGACAGTTTTCAAATCCAGTCATCTCGTGAATGCTTCATAAATTGTTTGTTGTATGACAGTCAATAGTGTCATATTTGATGTCCTCAGTTATATGGTATGTAATCCATGTTTTGAGAATTTTCTCATTTACGCTATGGTGTTTTAATCAGGATTGAAAGTTCAAAAGCTGAGATTGATGCAAAGAAAACCCAGGTAAAAAGCCACCTTCCATTTCCTTATTGCCTTTCATCTGTTATGATCTCTATGGTTCTTACTGTTTATTCACTAAAGTATGACCTGCCTTTGGATTGAGGAGTTGGTAGTTATTCTAGAATAGATACACCAGCAGTTACATTCCATGTGTCGCTTATTTTATTTCCCCGCTGTTTTGATCTATATACACTTACAATAAAAATTAGTAGGTTTCACTCTTTACAAAGCAATTTTTAGGCTCCTTGCAGTTATATTTTTCCCGAGTAGCTTGTAAACAATACCGAATGCCTTCTTATTACAGGAGAAAGAGTTAGCGGCTGCAGCAGAAAAGCTTGCCGAATGTCAAGAAACAATATTTCTTCTCGGGAAGCAGTTGAAGTCTTTGCGTCCTCAGGCAGAGTTCATGGGCTCCCCACAGAGCCCGAGAAGTCAAAAAGGGGAAGGCTTGAACGAAGAACCAACAATAAGCGGATTGAGCTTGCATGATGCTGATCTGACTAAGCTAGACACTGCTGCTTCTCCCAATCGGAAGCTGAACCTAGAGTCTCAAATGGAACTATACGAAGCTCGTTTTAGTCCCTCAGACTCTGAATCAAACAACCCATTGAGGTCACCTGTCAGCTCAAAACACCGGCCTACAAGGTCAAGTATTCCTTATCCAGCTTCTGCCCAGACACCTGAAAAGCACTCCCGAGGGTTCAGCAGATTCTTCTCATCAAAAGGAAAAAGCGGGAGTTAAGAGCTTGCATCTTGCAGGCTTAACACCATGGTGCTCTTTTAACAGTTCATACAATAAAACATGAAAACACAGAAGCTCAACTGAAGAAGTCCTGTAGATAAAAGTAGAGACCCCTTCTCAACCCTGCCTTGGTTCATACAAGTGTTGCTGTGGAATTTCAAGACATGAGGCTTGATATCATACATTTGAGCTTGGAGGCATACTGAAAACTAGTAAGTTCAGGGATCTTTGTGAATTTTTTATTTTTATTTTTATTTTTTTCCTTCTTGGATCTGAAAATGTTGGTGAAACATATATCACATTCTGCTAGAAATTCCAAAACTGTAGCCATTCTGATTGTTGTGTTTCATCTCAGAGGATGATGCTCTCTGATTACTGTATGAAGTTTTTGTTTAAATGGGTGTATATGATTTTTTTGTGTCTATTTCTTGGGTCCCCCACTCTACTGGTGCTACCAACTTAACTCAATCAGATGAGATTGTGATCTTTATTTAACAAAGGGATATATAAAGGACTTCTATTTTATTTTTCTTTAAAACAAATCAACTGATGTTGAATTTACTCGAAAACCTATCGTTACTACTCAAAGCTTACCGGACAAAGTTGGGTAAAGTCGACTTGTGACTTCAGTTGGTAACCAATTAATGTTGTCTATACTTGACTGACTCAAATCAAGACTGTAGTTGATTGGTGATGTCAAAGCTTACCGGACAAAGTTGGGTAAAGTCGACTTGTGACTTCAGTTGGTAACCAATTAATGTTGTCTATACTTGACTGACTCAAATCAAGACTGTAGTTGATTGGTGATGTCAAAGCTTACCGGACAAAGTTGGGTAAAGTCGACTTGTGACTTCAGTTGGTAACCAATTAATGTTGTCTATACTTGACTGACTCAAATCAAGACTGCAATTAATGTTGTCTATACTTGACTGACTCAAATCAAGACTGTAGTTGATTGGTGATGTACTTGACTGACTCAAATCAAGACTGTAGTTGATTGGTGATGTGTTAACATGAACTAGTAAGGTATTCATTTCCTCAAGATCCAAGAAAATAAAGTTAATGATGTAATAGTCAGAATATATAGTATATTTGTGCTCTTTACAAAGCTCCATTTAGATTTCACAAGTGGACTAGAAGTGCAATTGACTCATTTAGCAAGTTAACAAGTAAAAAGTTGCATTGGTGATAAATTAATGCTAAATTGGGATGATAAAGAAGACAATTGGACAAAGTTATCTTTGTTAGTTTCTATCCGGGAATTTTGTTTTTACTTTTATTTTTTCAAAAATATTTAATTTTTTATATTTAAAATACTAATAAACTAAACTAACTCCACATCAAATGTTAAATCAACACTAATTCTTTAAAGAAAATACACAAGAAGTCCAACCTAACATTAATTTACTACTACTCTGTATCAATTTGGCTTTTACCTGTTGTTAACCTGTTAAATAAGCCGATTGTATTTTTTTACTTACTTTTAGGGTTTTTTTTTTTTTGTTTTTGTTTTTTAAAAGAACATTGGACCTAAATTTAGTCTCTGTTAGTCCCTGCGGTAATATTGTTTCAAAAATAAAAAAATTATGATAGAAATAGCCCACTGTCAGGGGTTTAAAGCCCGGACAACGACCCATACAAAATTGGGCTCCAATTTGTACATGTGGCCCATTGTACTATTTGCAATCGGATTTTTTAAAATACTTATTTCCTAAATATATATAAACAAATAAATTGATTTTCAAAAAAATAAATTATTTAATGTATACTTTAAAAGGATTAGAACATTTTTTGAGTACTATTCACTCTGTTACAATACAGTATCTGTTCATAACTAATTTCTCAATTAAATGATGCACAGAGAATCAATATTGTCTCAGTAACACAAACGCACCCCCTCCCATGTAAGGATACAATCGTGTGCCACTGGACCACAAAATCTTTGGCAGGATTAGAACATTTTATACTATACAATTAATGCAAACAATGTCCTAGAACCACACAGAGTAATTAGGTAAAACCTATGACCTGCTTGCTCATGAATTTTAAGATAACTGCATTAACTTAAGACTTTTGGTCAAGAAAGAAAAGACACACGTTATCTCATATTCTCATCTCACCCCTATAAGTTCGAACCCATTCCTCTTTTTATTTAAACACTAGTGAATTACATCTTTGATTTATAAGAAAGTTCGCAGTCATTATTCGAAAGTGAGTTTAAGTGAAACTCACTATATAATTCTAACTAGCCGACAAAAGACCATAAGGAGGTAAGCTATTGTTCATGGCCCGCTGATCAGCTCAAACTGAGAAACCTAATAAAAAATTCCTAAATAAAGTTTAACTTGAAATTAAATCTTGTGGTTACCAACAAAGTCAATTGCCCCACCAAATCTTCCCAGTAAATTACATCGGCTTACAATGGAACAAAGTGGTGTCACGGGTATATTTTTTGTACCCTTCCAAGTTCATCCAATTCCAATCCCATCGAGACAGGTAATCGAATCTCCTCAAACAAAGCAACAAAAGGATTGAAGAATCAAACTTAAAAATCTGGTGTCGAATACAAAAAAACCTAAGTTGAACAATGTTTATTGTTACTGCTGTCATGTTTCACAGTTTACCTGCACCGAATTACACAGAATCAGACAATATATTAGGTTGGAACCCAACTACCGATCGCTACCCAAGAATTGTCGTAGCACTCTCAGTCTTAACCCACAACTCTCTGACAACGTTGTTCTTCATATATACTTCATTCCTAGTTGTATCAGATACATCCATTTTGGTTTGTCCCAGATTGATTTCTACATCCCTTTCCAAGTTGATGAACTGTTGATGCTTGTGTAACAGTTGTTTTCTGTCTTCTATTACAACATACAAGCTTTACATTATATTTTGAGGTTTAGTTCAGTGAAGTTTAATTTCTACAAAATTAAACCATTACTAAAATTGGGTGTTTAATTACACGGACTTTCTTGCAAATGAAGTTTTAACGCACAAGAGAGGCCCGAAGCTGGTCAAGCACTATTAGAGAGAGTTTTAGGTTATCTTTAATGGTGACAACAACATGGGAATATAATATACTTTGAACTCGTATAGTTTGAAGTTTTTTTTTTTTTTTTGAAGATTTTTAAGGGTTAGCTAGTTGGCCACTAGCTAGTGGGTTTTTTAGGTCTACCTCCGTCTCCTCTAATCAAGTAAGTCAAATTAGTAGAATGAAAAATGAAATAAAAAGTGAGAATAAGAATATAGTAAGTGTTATGTGATAATCAATTCAATTCATTTTAGAGTTATTAAACCATGTTGTTTGAGGTGAACAAATTCATTAATTGTATTAGAAATATTCATTAAAGGTTATATAAAAAAAAATCACATGCAATATTTCAAGTTTGTGGTTATAATGAATAAGACTTGGTCTAGTGACACCAAGTTACACTCTCATATGGGAGGTTGTGGAAAGTAGTTATGAACGTAACAGAGTCAGTAATACAAAAAAAAAAAAAAAACAAACCATGCATTATCACATCTCGACTGAGAAAGTATAAACAATAATCGAACTTATAACATTTTAGTATAAAAATCATACTCCACCCACTCAATCACTTCTTACGGGACTTTTTTTTTTTTTTTTTTTTTAAGTAAACATGAACATAGTATTCTTTTTCTTTCATCTTCTCTTTAGAAAATCAATTTTTGAAAGAAAAAGACCGTTGGATACATTAGGAGCCCAGCATGCCCCCCTACAACAATGCCAACCTCAAAAAGGGGCCCTTTTGTCTTTGCGCCAGCTACTTCTAAAGAAACACAATCAGAGGTGATTATCAATCTACGTGTAACAATCGCTAAGATTGTTCTCAACCTAAGGCCAATATAATGTTTTAGAGAAATTTTTTTTTTCTCTCTCTCTTTTTAATATTTCTACTTTAAAATTATCAAAGATTCCAACGTACCCTTATCAAGTTGCAATAGAGGTTTGGAATGGTAGATGTGTACATCGGTTGATTCTTTGTTGGGATAGATATTTTAGACATGTGAAATTGGAGAGTTATAATTTTTGGATATATAGTAATATAGAATGGTAGATCTACACTAATCTTCCAGTGAGATTCAGATAAATTTTACAGGATGTTTGGTTGGAAAGAAGGAATTAATAATGGAGAAACGAATTATAATTTCTTAAAAAAGAATAAGGTGGGAATGGAGTAGGAATTCAAATTACGTGGTAGGGAAGAATAGAATTATTAGAATTGAGAAGGAAACTAAAAAAACATTTCAAATCTCATCTTGACAGAAATTTGGAGAGTTGAGTCCAACATCTTATTGTCAAAGCATGATTTTAACTGCTACGTAAATATAAAAAAAATGGTGCATTTACAATCATGACATCTCACGTGAGATGGACTTATTACACAGTACAAAACTTATTCTTTATTGTATAAAAATATCACACACATTTTTCTTAAAATAGATAAATAAGGCAAGCAAGCTTAGAATTGAAGCAATCAACTCGACCTATACTAGCATATTAATATGATAAAGAAAATAATATAATTAGGATAGGATATATAGTTGATCTTTCATTTCTGTCGCAAAGGTGCATTAGCTTAAGCTGTACTTTCATCCATCTAATCAGAATAAATGTAGAACAACCATGCACTCATTACTACACATACATTATTCATATCCTCTCATCTCATCTCATTCAATTCCATATATATATAATTTCAAACTCAAATTTTTATTTACTTATCAAATAAATAACTAATAAAAATCACCACAATGCATGCCGACATATACAAGGATGGCAAGTTTTAATTTTATAACTACTCTTCACCTACCTAAGGTTTTAAGTTTTATCAATTTTTTGAACTGTTTATTAATTTTCTTGGTTTGAGTCGCTTAGCTAAGTTAGTTTATCTTTTTATGGTCCTTAACTTATTAGAGCTACAAGTGAACTTTACTCATATAACACACCTTCAAGTAGCCGTTGTTGATTTTCTAGTAAATCAAAGTTAAATAATTTAAAAAAAAAAAAAAGAAAAAAAAAAAGGAGAAAGGCCCTTGATGATAATGTTGTACACAGAATCATGATCAGATGAGAACAATAATTTTCTTAAGAAGTGTGAATAAATTTGAGTCATCCATCTTAAATGATCCGTGACTATAAATAAAAGAAAAAAAAGATAGAATTAATTTCATAAATATTACAAACTTCTAAATTTTATAATTTTTATAAAATTGATCATCATTATTTTTCTGTTTCCTTATTTTTATTTATTTTTAAATTATTAAATCTACTAAAGTAATAACTAGCATATATCTACATTTCTTACAAGAAATCTTATTCTCAGAAAATTCAGGTCATTGCAATCACTCTAACATGCATTATATATATAGTACAATGTAGTTCAACTTCAAGTACCTTTTCTCTGTCGTCGGATGCATGTGCAATTTTGTTAAATTTTAAATACATTCAAGGTTCATTATATATAAGATATAAATGCACTCCAAGTATTAAATATGCACATTTTTATAGACAAAAAGAGGTATACCCCACAATAGAAGACTCTAGTTGCTTGCACTAATGGCGGACCTGCGGTGCAATACCATGGAACACCAATTTGCTCCTCCCACATGTAAACCAATTACAAGATTTCATGTTTGACTTCTTTCATGAATTGTTTTATTAATATTTTTTATTTGAACCAATCAATTATGGACAATCTAAATTGTTTTATCTCCATGTAATCATTTGAATAATAATTGCGAGCTATCTCGTAAATTAAAATTAAAAATGTCAATCAATCGCAGTTGACATTCTCATAAATCAAACAATGGAGACACTATTATATTTTTTTGTTGGTGACTAGAAACACCAACAACCACTACTCGATGGTGTCATTAGTGTGCAATGGGTAAATCTCTTCTTAATCTTAATCGGTGAAAGACCACAAAAAGGTATATCACTTTAAACTGTCCATAACATACTACCTTAAACTAAGAATATTAATAGACCGATTCCACTGGGAATCGAGCTTAGAATTCGTATTGTATTTCAGTAGTATATTAACATTTATTAATATACTAGGCATCTATATGGCTACGTAACTATACACGGTTGTGAAGGTCAAGTTGTGCAATGAAGAAGCCCGTCCAGTCTACATGGACCATCATCCTAGAAGCATGCAGCAGCATCATTAATGGATGAATTTGTGTGAATGGGACCACAATTATTATTATTATTATTATTATTTTAAAAAAAATCTAAAATCCTTCTTGGGTTTTGGGAGGGTGATGAAGAGGTAACACGAACTCAATTAATCAAGATTCACGTGACTGAATTTCTTACAAGTATTTAGGCTTTAAATTTAAGTATATATTTTATTAAATATATATATGGATTAAGTAAATTTTTGTGTGAATTAATTGACAAAATATTATGATCGTGAACGTACATTGAGGGTTTATAAAATTTATGGAATAGATTATTTGCATTAATTATAACTCATAACATTGTAAGTAAAAATAATATTTTTGAGTGATGGAGAAAATACACAGTCACTATCTGAGTCTAATAACCCGTTACATCACTTACCTTATGTAAGAGATATTATTAAGGAATGAAATTATAATTTTCTCTTTTTTTTTTCTCTTTTCTTTCACTCCCCGGGGAGTTCACAATTACTCAAACAAGATTCTTTGATACATATTTGAATTAGAATTAAGATTGGATGTGTCTGATAAGGTCCGGGGAAAGTCAAACAGAGTTTAGAGAATGAGTTGTCTAGCAGGACATACGAGGTTTGGAGTGAGAATTGTTTAGAGTAGGTTGAGTTTGGAGTAAAAACGGTCTGAAGTAGATCATATATATTTGATGTCAATTTTGTAAAGAATAACACATCATGATATGATTATAACAAAAGTATAATTAAGATTGAATTATAATGTTTATAAATTAGCTAGAGACGCATGAGATTTGGTAAGTGAATGAATAATAATGGAGATTTAGAAAAAAATATATAGATGGATGGATATATGTCATCCCTGGAATCCCTATCATGTCTCTATGATTTCTCATCCACAATTGATGGATCATTTAAAATCCCAACAGCATACGTATCTATCTTTAATAACATAATTTCACTGCAAAGGGTCACCAAGTGGGCTCTGAAATATCTTCATCATCAACAGGACCACCTTCACCCATCTAACCAATTATCACACCTATTACCCTACATACTGCCCTATCTATGGGTAATATCTAGGCCGAGTAATATGCACAACACCACTTACACCCTACACCAGGCTTCACGTAATAAATGCCATCTCTAATGCTTCAATTTCATGTATTACACATTTATTTTGATTTGTAATACATTAAGAATAATATGTATTAAAATATAATAAATTTATTAAAAACAAATTTATGTAATATACTAAAAATGAATATATATATATATATATATATATATATATATATATATATATATATATATATATATATATATATATATATATATATATATATATA
>NC_044921.1:23191276-23216544 GCF_003576645.1 Ipomoea triloba | reverse complement strand
ATATATATATATATATATATATATATATATATATATATATATATATATATATATATATATATATATATATATAGCAGTGTCAAAATTTAACTCTATAAGTGAAATGACCAAATAAGATCGAAAATTTTAAGATTAGGGCAAACGAAAATTTAGCCCGATAAAAAATAGTTCAAAACAATAAGCCTTATAGCCAAGCGAGCTAGCTTGAGATTTAGTGGGTGAGCCAATGATGTGATTATGTGAAACAAAATATACACAAAGTTATATGTAAGCTCATCTTTTGTATTTTTTTAAATTAAATTTGTAAATAAAATTTTGTTAAATATATTAATAAAATATTACAAATAATTTTTTTATGAAAATAAATAATGAAAAAAAACTTATTATAATTATTACTCTGTATATTATAGTGTAAATATACTATTTTTTTGTTAGAAATTTGAAAATGAAAGTTTAGATTGATTGGATGATCTATAAGTTTATATTTATTTGTGTAAATGCGTTAGTTTATTAAAATTGAAAGTTTATAATGTTAAGTTAAAAATGTCAAAAGTTTTAGTTGAATCTGTCCAATAATTGAAAGTTTAGAATGTTAAATTGAAAATGTGAAAAGTTTTAGTTGATTATGTCCAATAGTTTGATGGTTTTGGGTTAGAGCCAAGAATTTTAAACTCAAAAAAAAAAAAAAAAAAAAACTGATAAGGTGGACGGCCCGGTAGAACTAATTAACTTGAAACCAATTATGAAAACAGGGTGGTTTTCAAAAAAAAAAAAATGAAAACAGGGTGGTCCAATTGAAATTTCTATATATCAGGATTAGGTGGACCTATGTGAATGATATAATATAATGTTCCATATACACAAAATCATTAATCATCCATCCTAAGTGTGTGTGTGTATATATATATATATGAATATGATTTGGATCCTTTAAGCTGCATGGGGGCCGTCTAGATATGCCTAAGTTATTTGGACCCCTTTGAGCTTACGGGGTTTTCACTGTTAAGTTTAGTTATCATATAATCAGATGAAGAAAGTCAGCAGCCTAATCTGCAAGTTCTGCACAAGAATCAGTGTGAATTGAAACTTTGAAAGTCTTGTGTCCAACATTACTTAAGTCCCATACATATATCGATGGGAAGTGGAATTTCTCTTCTATGATTGTTGCGGAAATCAAGGAACTGATGAAAATCTTGACATATGCTCATGCATGCATGCATGCATGGTGTTCTAGCTTATAATTTTTTTTATTTTATATTTTTTCGTTTCTTGGTCAAACAAGGAAAAGCACCTCAACCCATAATTAAATAAGCTGTGACTCTGATCTGTGAGGCTTTACTTCACTCGGCTATAGGTTTGAATCCAACAAATTCCTAAAAAAGATTGTGAATTTGGTATTGTTGTAAGTCCTAGTCTACACGCATTTAAAGTGTTGGGATCGGAGACAGCTTAGAGAGTTAAGTTTAACATCTTGTCATCGAAACGTGATGCGCTTGTTCTGACGATATGATGGGTATCAAAGTATGTTAAAGGTGTTTCATGGGTAGAAATAAAGAGAGGGCGGGCATGCAATTCAAGCTGCATACAAATTAATTGGTGTAGTTTATGCATATATGTGTGGGGTTTTGGTAAACAAAATTTGGTATATATCGTCCCAAGATGTCTAGGAAGAGTCAGAGGTTGTTTTGCAAAGGACCATGCTCATAGGCCAACCCTTTAATTACTTGTAGCGCACCAACATCACTTTCTGTCCTTCACTCCTTAGCTTCTTTAATTTACCCCTTTATCTTTTACTATTTTGATATTATTGTGTTGAATTGTTATTATGTTATATATTGTGTGCATGTGTTTGTTAATTTGAGGAGTTATGATCTTCAAGTTTAATTTAATTATTGCTTTTGTGGTAAATTTTTTCATTCATATTTATCTGGCTGCCCAGCACATGGGTGTTGGCATGAGAACTCTACATCTACTATACTAATAAGAGCCAAAGAGAGTTAGGCCTAAAATGGGTAGAAAAAATGGCGGTCAAATTATTTAATCAAATAGATTGTTAAGATAATTCAGATTAATATTATTAATAGAGATTACCTAATTTAACCTTACTTTTATGATTATCCGTTAAGTTTTCCGTTAATAATATTCTCTTCTCCGTTAATATTCCGTTAACTTTTAACTACCCATTAATTTCTATAAGAAAGATCGTAGGTTCGAACCTCATCTCAATCAAATTTGACATAATTAAGTTTCTCACTCTATTTACTCTTATTAAATTAAATAAATTAGTAGCAACAAGAAAAAATAATACATATGTATTTCTGTAATTTAGAATTATATGTCTACAATACCTTTATTTGAAAAAATTATTCATTATCAAAAAATTAAATTAAATAAGAGAAATAATTTCATTATTATATTGTCTTTATTTTCTCGCATGCAAAGATTCTTTACATTCAAATTTATCAATTGATATTCATTACATTGTCCATTATCTTATTTTTACAATATCTTGTAATTAAATATCAAAGTTATAATATAAAATAATGTTATATATTTATTTACCAAGTATTTTATTAATACTATGAAAAAAATTTTAAAATAATTTGAAGCTAATTATATTAACTACTTGGGGATTGGTTGACAAAGAGAGTACTCAAATAACCCAACAAATTGAAGCGGAATCGCTCTATTTTACTCTTATTGAATTAAATAAATTAGTAGTTACACCAAAAAAATGATACATATGTATTTCTTTAATACCATGAAAAAAATAAAAAAGAATAATTTGAAACCAATCATATTAACTACTTGGGAGATTTGTTGACAATGAAAGTACTCAAATAACCCATTACCCAACAAATTGAAGTGAGAAACTACCTTTTAATATCTTTGGAATATATAATATTTTAAATTTCCAATTTTTTTATTAATTTATTTAACCTTTTTTCTTAAACTAGGGATTTCTTTATCCACAATAACTCATTCAACAATAATGGTTGAACCAAATGAACCCCAAACAGAACACCTAAAGGAAAATCCATAGCTTCTATATCATAATCTCATTGCATGACGTTGTTATCTATGCTACCAACAATAACCGAATTTCAAATAACACACTACCAACAAAAAGGAAGAGAACAAATAGTAAAGATGAAGACAATGACAATGTTACTCAAAAGAGAATTAAGAACACTTAAAAAAATTCAAATGAAAAGTAGTATTTATTTAGACTATCATTTTTAGACCAAATATTTAGACTATCGATTTTACAAGGTTGCAAACATTTATTTTAGTAATAATTATAATGAATTTTCTATATTATCTTGGATTCATATACTTTGAGTTAGATATTTAAATTAAAAAAATTCGACATTCAATTACCCATGCATAAACTTCCCCTATATAATCTTGCATTGATATACTTTCAAATATTTATTTAAATATA
This sequence comes from Ipomoea triloba, assembly GCF_003576645.1. Lineage (NCBI taxonomy): Eukaryota > Viridiplantae > Streptophyta > Magnoliopsida > Solanales > Convolvulaceae > Ipomoea > Ipomoea triloba. Next base: position 23,213,099 of record NC_044921.1, on the reverse strand, counting down.
AACATTGGGCATTAACCCATACGCGCAATGCGCGTATAAAACTAGTTAGTATCATATTGTTTGTTTTAGGTCTCGTCAGTACTTATCTCATACATATGACCTTATACCAACAATATGTGTATGAACAGATATTACAGCGCAATAGATCAAAGTCAGTGCTCAAATAAAAAAAAAAACTAAGAAGAAATTTTTAATATAGGGTTCTGATACCAAATGTTAGATATTACGTATACTGAATACAGGAGTATGATTATTTTGTTTAGAAATCTAATCATTTATTGACTTAATCATTTACTTGTACCACAAGTCCACAACCACTTAATAAGACAGTATAATATATTATATTATATGTGAGAAAATACTTGCACCTATACCGCTAGAACTAAAAGTTTTGTATAATAACTAAAAAAAAATTACACAATTAAAATGATTAGACCGCTCCGATTACAATTCATTCAATAACGTTTCTTCTACCATTCTAACTGTACCAGCTGTTCATCCATACACTCATAAGTGTACTAAATTGATGTGGTACATTGAATCCCATTCCGGAGTCCGCATGTGCAGTGGTCGCAAATTTAGTCTACCCAACTATACACATATTTTAACCAATTTACATCAACCTATCAAAATAGGACAGACACCGAGGAATCAAGAAAAAACAACACATGTAAAGTAAATGAAACATGCGTCACCAACCAATTGACCCAAAAATTCACTTCACAATATCTACGATCTCACTACCTTAGCTTTTTAGAAGCTCACGAATGGCATACAACCATGCACAATATCAAGGAAGGGTCCCCAACATGTACTAATTAACCCTTTTCTGAATCTTTTTAAATTTACTCTCGATCTTTTTCCTATAATACTATTTCTTAAATTAGTATTATTATGAACAAATTAAAAGAATCAGAGTAAAATTGACATAACTGTCACGGGCTGAATAACTTTAAAAGTAAAGATTAATATTATTATTTATCATTCCGATAAATAAAAAAAGATTTAATTCAGATATATATAATATATATCTAATCTCCCGGCAGGGAACAAAGTTACAACAACTTACAATTCAACACCACCGCGAGGAGATTAGTAATTAGAGACATAATTATGAACTAAAAACCATAAAATTAAATCTCCCATAAATGTTGGAGTCATAAGTTAGATTACAAGAACCCCATCCATCCATATCAAAATACACTTTTGACTGCACTGACAGCTCAATTGATTCTTGAGTGATTGATTCTGACATCTCACAAAGCTAAGCCCTCTGTCCCTCGGAATAGTGGTCGGAAAATTAAGGTTTACCTAAGCATCGACGTTAGATTTTCGAAAACATATTCGTCGCAGGGGATAGTGAGGCCCATATCGCCGTGGTCGAACCCGAACTCTTCCTCGGCGCGTTGAAGGAGGATTTGGAACTCCGGTTGGGTCAAAAACGAGATGGGAACAATGTACCTCGTACGGTTCTCGCCTACATAGACGGCGAAATGTCCCTTGGGAACGTCAATTGGGAGGCCTTCTTCATCGTACCCATGTTTTTTCCCGAGTTTCTTGAGAATCTGCTTGATCATTGCGGTCTGGGCCTGCAGTTTCTTTGACTTTCTGATACCCATTATTATTATACTGTTCTTGAGGGAGCTTTGGGGGATAATGGGGAAAAAATGAGTTAAATGTGAATCTGTGATGATGGGTTTTTGGGGAATTGTAGGAATGGGAGGAGGGTTGAGGGATATATATATAAGATGGGGATTTAATTTGGGTTTGATGGAGTGAAATAATGGAGAAAGAAAGGGGGGAAAAGGAAAGAATTAGAAAACAACAAAGGCATGTGGAGTTGTGGGGGTGAATAAGAGACCTTCAGTTCAGCCATAGAATTTATTACTTACTGTTGGCTTTCATCAAGACATCATGGACCCTTAGCTTGTAGAGGTTAGTGCATTAAGTTGAGGAGAAAAAAGAAAAAGAAATTTTATTCATTATATTGCTTAGTTAATTGGCTCTTCTTTGTCTTGATTTAACTTGGGAAACTTCCTCTCATTTTCCTTCAATGGCCTGGTTTCTTGTCTTGGATGGGTATATTCTCAAGTACATTATGCTTGCAGGGTACATGGTATTAACTAACATAAACTTATATTAGTTGGAGTTAGTTTCATTGTCATGTGTAATATAAAGTATAATCCTAAATTTTAAGTGAGACTATTAGTGGGCTATACCTATTGAGTTGGTTGAGACGTAAAGTAATATGATCAGTGTTTCTTAGCTTGGTATAACTAGCTGAGATGCAAGAAGTCATGTGCGATAAAAGAGAAAGTGCGACGGCTTGAGGCCAGATCAATATGGGCTGACCAACTGACCTGATGAGCCATCTAGGGGAAGATATGTGGAGGCATGACTTTAGACCGGCTTAGAGTAGGCCAACTCCATATATTGTATAAATAGCTCACTCGATCCCAACCAGGATCATCTTGTACCCATTCTCACTACACTCATTTCACTCAATAGCAATACCCGATTGCCTAGAGTCTCTCTATCGATCGATCGGCGTACTACTTCTATACACCCTGTACTATTCACCACACCATAGAAAATCCTTAGACCACAACCTTATTTACGCTATCATGTATAATATATGATTTTGATCTAATAAATTATGTATGAATGTATGATACTATAGGCCAAAGTTAGAGCGAGGTTTGTGAAAAACTATGTTAAAACAACTTGTTGGGTCTAGCTTAGTAGGCTATATATTGATGACCGACTTGGCCACCCTAGCGTATTAATTCAATAATGTTAAAGTCATCTCAACCCATAGGTAAATTAGTTTGACGAGTTCAGAATTATTTAAAAATACATATAATAAAAACTCTCCCATCACTCTGAGTGATTCATATCCCTTTGATTCTTACTCAAACATTTGTTAATTTCCTCCGATTCACACCAATCTTCATCTTAGATTGTTTGGTAAATTATGTTAGGATTACCAACCGTATAAAACAGTAGAGTGCTACCATTCACTTTCCATCCATAATTGTGATCAATCACATCTTTGAAATATGACTATTAAGCATTGATGGAGATTAATCAAGGGGAAAGAAAACTTCAACCAAAGTAGTCGTTGGGCCTTAATCATATATAGCGCAAAGTTCCTAAATACTTTAATTTTTAAGATGGTTTCAATTAAAATGCAAAGTTTTCGAAGACTTATTTTCCAACAATTATATACCAATGTATGAATATTCAATATGCCTACTCAATTTGAACTGGTCAACTATGCGTAATCTTATACTTCATTTCATACAACCCACAAAGTTTCTAAAGATCAGACCGCCTAGGTTGGGCTTCAGATCATCCATATGGCAAAGTTTTCAAAGATACTATGATATATAGTAATGATAATAAAAAAAAAAAAATTACTTAAACAACTTAGAATATGGATTTAGTTTTTAAATAATATTAAAAATTGTTGGAGCTGTCGCAATCTAGATTGAAAAAAAAAAAACATGGTCGTTTTAAGGAAGGGCAGAAGCACATAGGGTACAAAAATGCCACTTGATTAATATAGCTGAACCTACACATAACAATGCTTTATAATTTTAATAATTTTTTTTTCTTTCAATTCTTTCGTAATTAATGCTTAACACGCTATGTGTTGCAAAGTGGGGGCATCAATGTGACAGACAAAATGCCATAAATCATATATAAATCTGTTGTGTTTGTTTCCAATAAGATAATTTTTATATTTTATGATAAGATCAGCTTTCTAATTTACTAAATTATGGACCGTACGTACATACGTACGACTAAGATCCAGTAAACAGTTTATTAATTGCTGCCACAAAAATAGTTCCGCAAGGGCAGATCACAAGCAAATATTCAAAATCCACCCGGCAAGCGGCAATTGGTAAGCAAGTTGCTATCGATTCTTTATAGTTGTGGTTTACCTCTTCAGTGTAATTTGTGAACTATTACACATGAAAGAGGTTTACCCAATGCATATCATGTGTTCATAGTGACTACAAATTTCTCTCTTCGTCCAAAACAATAATAAATAAATTAATTAAAAACCTAATAGCTTGCAATAGTTGATAGGCGGGATACAACTGACTCTTGTATGTGTGCCTACATATTAAAAAAAATTGTCGAAGTTTTTTTTTAAAAACATGATTGAGAGTTAAACTGTGTGGACTCGATCGATATAAAGCAGAGCGAATCCAAATTAATTTCACAGTAGTGAGAATACCAAATGTTGTATTTATAAATAATTTTTTTTTAAAAAAAAAAAAAAAAAAAAAACTTACAGTGAGACCCCATGGAGCAGTAGAGTACTGGAGATATTCAGAGATGGTGGAGTTCTTTGTCTCAAAAACCTGTAGGCTGATGTTGGAATAATGTTGTGCATGTTTAGTCCTTTGAGAAATATTATCACTATCTCTCGATCATAGTGTCACTCAATATGCAATATGTAATATAGTATCAACAAAGTATATATTATTATTATATATGCATGTCCTCCATCGTTTAATTCATTTCATGTGACGATATGCTTTCAAAATGACATTAACTTTAATTAATGTTTAATTTGTTTCATGTGACACTTAAATGCAAATACTAGGTAGCAGTTTGCCAGCTTGTCACTGTATCTCTAATCTGAGCATTAATAACATAGTACTTAGTTCATTTGTTATGAGACTAAATATTATATATATAAATGGTATTACAATCTCTATATATAAATCATAGTATGACTATCAACAATTATATATTGAGTATACTACTATGTAAGTCCATCTATAAAGCATATATCATAGCAACATACTAACCTGATGTTTTATTCATTTAGTATGATACTATGAAAAAAAACAAATCTGATAATATAGTATCAAAGTTGATATTATATACACAATTTGTAGCATCCATTTTTCTTTATAGTAGTGAGCACTTATGATTGATATTGAATTATATGTTTCAATTTTAAAACTTTGAGAATAAAAAATGTACCTGCATTCTATACACACACAAAATGTGTCTTTTATAAAATTTATTCAACAAAATAAACTACCATTTTCACATCACCAACCTAACATTTAGCACATTCATGGAATTAGTTGAGATGTAATCAAGAAATGACATTGGTTGATGGAATGTAATATGCATTGTTTTCGATCAAAATGTGAGCTTTGTTGTTTTTTGGTGTACCGACAAAAACAATCGTAATTTAAATTTTCTGTTAATAATACCTTAAACTATAATGTAAAAATTATTTATTTGGTTTATGACAACATTGATAATTTCTATGTCATTTATAACTTTTTATTAGTTAATATTACTCGTAGAGTCGGAGGAGATGATAGATAGAGAGAAAGTTTTCTTTGCCAACAAAAAGGGAATAGTATGGGCGACTGAGATGCAGAGTTGGGCGAGTATATATGAAAGGTATGGAATGACATAAAGGTGTGCGCTGCATGGAAGTGCAGAGCGATTCAAACAAAGCGATTATTTGGATTAAAGGCCAGTGAAGTGTGGCATAGTTGTGGCTTCTGAAATGAGAGGTCTCAAGTTCAAACACCAGTGTAGGGTATTAACTCTTTGTGTTTCAGTAGGTTGAGAAAGTATGAGATACTACATAAAGGTGTGTGTTGCATGGAAGTGCGAAGCGATTCAAACAAAGCGATTATTTGGATTAAAGGCCGTGGCTTCTCAAATGAGAGGTCTCAAGTTATTTGGATTAAAGGCCGTGGCTTCTCAAATGAGAGGTCTCAAGTTCGAACACCAGTGTGGAGGTATTAATTCTTTATACTTCAGTAGGTTGAGAATGGGCTTCTCAAATGAGAGGTCTCAAGTTCGAACACCAGTGTGGAGGTATTAATTCGAAGTAGGTTGAGAATGTATGAGATACTACATTGTAATAGAGTCAATACTAATGCGGAAACAGCTCAACTGGTCACAAGGGAAGTATTGTGAGATGCGGGGCAGCTCAACACAACACAGTTTTGAATTCATTTCAAGTGTTGATGGATAAAGAATTGTGCTGCTAACTTTAATTGTTACAATGCAATATGAGATTCGAACTCACAGCTTTCCATATGTAATTACAACTTGGTGCCACTAAACCACAAGGTCTTGGCCAACATCTAAATGTTGTTAAATATAGATTTCAATTAATAAATAATACTTTATATTTCAAAACTACGTTGAGGTGTTAAATCCATGACAGTACGACATGGTCCCAGGACAGCTCAACGTACGGACCCTGAAGTCCCGCGGAACGCGGAAGTACTAATGAACGTACGTAGTTTGTACTTAAAATGATTTAATTAATTTAAGGAATTAAGCATACCCATGTCAACATTATACATCTTAATTACTTGATTAGTGTACCTAAATGAAGGACAATACGGCTTAATTCGGATCTTAGTCCATTAATCATTGTTTCTTCTCATTTTAATTTTTAAGCTTAAAATTAATGAATTTTAGCCCTTCAATTATTAAAAATGCACCACTTTGAATACACTATTAGAACTTAAAGAGTTAAAGTACGGAATACCATATGTTTAAAAATTGAGAAGCCAAAAATGAATATAATAATGCAAGGACCAAAATTGGAATTAACTAAAGAAGAAAAACTTATATATTATCGAGAGTAATGTGCTCTATACGTAATTAACATGAAGCTTAGTCTAACCTAAAAGAATAATTTTTATTTTTGGTCCTCAACTTTTGTAGTGTTCTAACTTATAATAATCCATCATCATTTTTTGCACTATTAGTCCCTAAACTATGAACTTATTATAATTTTTATTGTGAAAATTGTTATTTTTGTCCTTAATTTATTAGGTAATTGTTATTTGTGTCCCTAGTTCTTGCATGTGCTCGTATTTTGTTATTAAACTTTTATTAAGGTTACTATTTTCATCCCTAATTTTTTAGATAATTGTTATTTTTCATCCTTCATTAATTCTTGAGTAATTTTTACAAAATTACACAATAATTAAGGATGAAAATAACAATTAGGGACAAAAAGATCAAACTAGATAAAAGTTTAAGAACAAAACATGAGCAGAGGCAAAAACTAAAGACAAAAATAAAAGTTACTCAGTAACTCGGGGACGAAAATGATAATTCTCTTATTTTTCGCCTTCAAGCGAGCTTTTGACTTAGCCTAGCATATATCACTTTTGTGCACATGTTGGTTTTATATGGTATGTAGCCCGAAACCTTGTAGGAATTAGGGAATACTAAAATAATAAGAAATTCATATATGAGATACTGCATTGTAACATAATTAGTAATACTAAAAAAAAAAAAAAACTCGGTAATGGATTATAGATGGAGATGCATGCTACAAAGTCGAGAAACTAAAATTAGAAAAAGCTCAACACAAAAACTATTTAAAGACGGAACATTAAAACATATCATCATACTGAGATAAATCTCACTACTCAATGGATCGATAAAGAAAACATTATACTCCGTATTATTGTTTGCTCTTTGTAGGTACTAGGTATTGGTCTTTGCTCCCACTTAATGTTGTGCTGAATCACCAGATTTAACCCTTCACTATCCTGTCGAGTCGGAGTTTGGAGGCCAAGTGCGAGAAAATTTGGCTTCTATGAGCAAGAAATGAAATTAAAACATGATTGTGTTTTATAATAAGGTGGCACAATTACTGAACATAATTAATGCAGTTGGTGGGTGATTATAGGCAGGGCAGCTAACTAACTTACCGATCGATGGATCTCCCTCCCTCTTTGATTAATTAAATAAAAATAATTCGCAGTGTTAGGCAGAAACAGCTGTGCGATGGCGATTACAAGACTCGAATTGAAGCGCATAGAGGACAAGAATCCGGAAAGCCAGGGTGTATGATTTCTTGTATTTTGCACTGAAGCGACAGCATATACAAATGTATGTATATTCGTATGTATGTATGTATGGACTAGGAAGGGCGGTGATAAAATCTGGAGTTACAATATATGGCTGATTTTAATCCATGTATGTATGTATAATGTATGTATGTACTGTTGACAGATCATATCGATGATGATAAGGTTTAAAAACATGATCGCGCGTGTCCTAAACCAAAAAACGTCATTGGAGATTCAATTGGTTGTCACCATTATCTTATCCGTTAATACATACAGCTGTGAGCTGTGTGCTTGCTTCTCGTACGACTCAGAAAAGGGGGATGGAATCTTGGAATCGGATCGATTTGAGTTTGCGCTTTGATTCGCATTATATTGTATTGCTGGCTTCGATTCGATTCCGAACATTTGGAAGAGGAAGGCCGGTTCGGTGGTGTTGGACCGGAATCTCGACCCTGTAATGTCTGCCGGCGGGATGTCGGCCGCGGAGTTGCATAATCGTATCTTCTGATGAATTGTAGCGATTCAACGTCGCTACAATGTTTCATAATAAATGAAACCTTTGTCTATTGACTCTGTTACAATATATTATCTGTTAATAATTACTTTTTTAATCTACTGAAGTACAAAGAGTCAATATCGTCTTCACTAAGCTCAATCCCACTCCCTTTCATATGAGAGTTCAACTGGGTGCACTAGATCACATGGTCTTGTCTATTATTAAATCCATATGTCTTGGCTATTATTAAATCCATATAGATATATATATAAAGTTGTAATTTTAACCAAACCACTGTCACAATCTATCATGGTCACGGTTCATCGTGGGCTTCTTAATTTCAAGGTTTTAAATTTGACTCTTTATAAGAGTTGTTTATTAGTCTTTTTATTTTGAACCGATCAATTATAGTTAATCTAGCCTAGTTTATCTCATTGTAATCCTTAACTTGTTACAATCACAAAGCGTATTTCAATTAGAAGATTACGATATTTTCCGTAAATTATAAGAAAATGTTCTATTATAAAATTTGTTAAGAATAATTGAATAATTTCACAAACTTTTCTCCCTTTCCACTGATTGATCGTAACATATATGCTAAATTTTTTTTGTTTTTAAATACAATTAGAATCTGCTCAGTACACCTTGTATTCTAAAAAAAAAAAAAAAAAAAAAAAACTTTGCAAAAAAAAAAAAAAAAAAAACTAGAAAAAAAAAAAAAAAAAAAACTAGAAAAAAAAAAAAAAAAAAAACTAGAAAAAAAAAAAAAAAAAAAACTAGAAAAAAAAAAAAAAAAAAAACTAGAAAAAAAAAAAAAAAAAAAACTAGAAAAAAAAAAAAAAAAAAAACTAGAAAAAAAAAAAAAAAAAAAACTAGAAAAAAAAAAAAAAAAAAAACTAGAAAAAAAAAAAAAAAAAAAACTAGAAAAAAAAAAAAAAAAAAAACTAGAAAAAAAAAAAAAAAAAAAACTAGAAAAAAAAAAAAAAAAAAAACTAGAAAAAAAAAAAAAAAAAAAACTAGAAAAAAAAAAAAAAAAAAAACTAGAAAAAAAAAAAAAAAAAAAACTAGAAAAAAAAAAAAAAAAAAAACTAGAAAAAAAAAAAAAAAAAAAACTAGAAAAAAAAAAAAAAAAAAAACTAGAAAAAAAAAAAAAAAAAAAACTAGAAAAAAAAAAAAAAAAAAAACTAGAAAAAAAAAAAAAAAAAAAACTAGAAAAAAAAAAAAAAAAAAAAACTTTGCAAAAAAAAAAAAAAAAAAAACTACTAAATATGTCAGTCATTGTCTTGGGCCTAGAGTACTAGACCAAACAACTAGAGATGACTTGGGGACGGGCCAAAAATTGTGCAATGAAAGATCTTTTTCACGAATTATAAGGCCCATCTGCCCAAGTAGTCAGGGAGAATATTAAATATTAAGACAATCCAAATAAGGAAAAAGAAAGGAAGATACACAGCTGATCTAACGGTGTAGAATTCATTGTCCAATGTCCATTGGGCCGCCATACATATTAGAGTATGACTTAAATTTTTCATTGATTTATAGGAGTTTGAATCCATAATGGTACAATAATGCTTTTGGAAATTTGTTCCTAAATAAGCTCCAGTTGAGACTTAAATAAATTAATTTTATCTCGTGAAATTTTAATATTAATGTAAAAAAAAAATTTTTTAAAAACTAAATAGTCAATGAATAAATATAGTATTATTGTCACGTCTAAAAGTGAACATTATGAGATAAAATTAGGAAAAAAAAATAGCATTCCTATTTCCTAGTGTGGTCAAGTCTACACATTTTTGTCTAAGCTCGTTGCACATGATTTTTTTAGTGCGATTTACCAATCTTACTTATTACATAAGAGTAGAGTTTATTCAATATATACACCTTTTGATAGTGATTAGTGAATGTGGTTCCTTGTCAAAAAGAAAAAAGAAAAAAAGAAGCATTTAATGCTCCATCTTTTTTTAATATGTGAACAAATAAAATAAATGGTAGGACCACTTAATTTTAGAATTTTCAAAAATTTAAAAATATTTTTTTTTTCCTCGTTAACATTTAACAAGTATGGGCACTCTTTAGCGTTTTTCTCTTCTCTGAAAATGGGTGAGATACCAATCATTTTTGTTAAAATCGAAATGCCATTTCTCTACTATACAAAAATTTATTAGTACTTTTTCTTTTTAACAAAATAAAAAGAAACAAGATTCTAAATAATTGAGCATGACTTGCTTATGTTATGGTCAACCCAACTCATTTCAAAAGATCTATTTAACCCAACTTATATGGGAGGTTGTTAATATCTAACTCATATTACAGTTACTGCATGATCTAACTCATTTCAAAAGACTCAAACAGTCCGGCTCATGTAAATTATGGTAACTCAGCTAAACTCATTTTGAGAAGTTGCTCCCACACTGCCGCTGGTGAGACTCGATCCCTGATCTTTCTTCTCATACTTTACCTATGTGACCAACTGAAGTGTTATGATTGATATGAAAAGACAATCTTTTTCACTTTTCTTTTGTTTACCCAATGGGTAACATGTAACTGAAACATTATTCCCAAGTGGGATTCTTACCAATTTTGGTTTAAAAATAACCAATTATAGCAAAATAAAGTAGGGAACTAGAAAGGAAAAGAAAGTAGGAAGAGGAAAATGGCAAGAATGGATAGAAAACGCGAGGGTTCATTTAACGATGGATGTATGCTTAGGTTTCAGGGCCCAGAAAAGTCAAAAGGACAGAATTAATGTTGTTTGTGGGCCCCTCATCCGCGCGTGTGAATTACAGTTACAGCTTGCACCGGTCGGACGGTGCCCATTTCCGTAGGCCCCACTCCTTCCCCTACATCCTCATCTTCTCATTCTCTATTTCTGTACAAAATTGCTCTAGAAAAAAAATTACTCCGTGTATCATAATATTCATTATGTTAATAATTTTTTTTATATTTTTAAGTACACATAAAATGATTAACTCTATCATGAGTAGAAAAATCTACTTATAAATAAAAAATATATATAAAAATAATTAAAGGTTTATTTGGTCCTAGAGCCAAATACTTGGTAATTCGAATTAGTTTTAGGAAAAATATTTTGTATGTTTGGTAGTAGATCGACAGTAAAAAAAATTATCAATATTATTGTTTGATTGTGTACGACCTATAATTTGAGTAAAGATTTTAAAAATACAAAAATAGAAAATCAAGGTAATTGATCATAATACAATAGCATCCAACGCACGAATATGAACAAAAAATCACAAACAAAAAAAAAAAAAAGAAAAAAGAGTCTTAGAGCACTAATCTTATGTAGTGAAGAGGCGATGAAATGAATATGAATGAGAATGGATTAATGAAATGATATTTGATTTAAATTAGATAATGAGTTTTTTTAATTATAAGAATAATCAAATCTTATGCCGATGTTTTAAAAAGTTGTTAACCAAATAATATGTATGACTTTCATTCACATTTCTTATGTCTAACCCCATAAACCAAACACACCCTAAGTATGATCACATATGGACACGAACAAAAATGTTAGCATTATTCATTCTTGTACCTATCTTATAACTATGTACAGAGAAGAAGTAAATCTTACTATATAAAAATAGAGTGGTATATTTTTTGTGGTCAATCGAATAATGTATCTTATATAAATTAAAGATCTAAGTTAATTGATAATTAGATTACATATTTATTATTTATATATTACATATTTTGTATGTGTATGATTCTTAATTAAATGATATGCTTTGAAGTTAAACTAATAATTAAAGTGTACATTTTTTTGGTATGTATAAGTCCAATATATATGGACCGTACATGTATTTTTAATATAGAATTTACAAGTCGTAGGATGAATTAAAACCCCGTAAAATATGAATCATCATTAATTATGAGATGAGGACTGACAATAACAAAATTATAATTAAATAATGAGTCGGAAGGTAATGAATCCATTAGGTAGGCAGTCTACGTTCCCCCACCCCCCAGCTGTAGGCTAACTGGATCTCAATTTGGATATATATATATATATATATATATATATATATATATATATAGGATCGCGTTCTGGTGCGTACTGGCCGCCCAGGAGAGAACTGCAGACGAATCACAGCGCGCCACGTGTCCGGAATGTAGTTGCACATAACGTTATAACTAGGTGCACGTCATGTTATAACTAGGTGCACATAGGTGCACCCGGTTGCATAAATGTTAACAAGGTAAATTACTTGCACCTACAAGTGAAAATAGGTGCACATGTACAAGTAAAATATATTACAAGTGCAAGTAAATTGTACAATGAGCATCAATACTAAGTGCACCTAATGTTATAACTAGGTGCATCTAATGCTATAACTAGGTGCACATAAGTTGCAACTAAGTGCATGAATGTTAACAAAGTAAATTACTTGCACAAGTGCAAGTAAAATGTATTGTAGATGCAAGTAAAATGTATTACATGTGCAAGTGAATTGTACAGTGAGCATTAATACTAAGTGCACATAATGTTATAACTAGGTGCAACCTATGTTATAACTAGGTGCACCTAGGTTGCACCCAGGTGCATGAATATTAACAAGGTAAATTACTTGCATTTGTAAGTGAAAGTATTTGCGAAAATAGGTGCATGAATATTAATAAGGTAAATTACTTGCACTTGTAAATGAAAATAAGTGCGAAACTAGGTGCACTTGTAAGTGAAACTAGGTGCACTTGTAAGTGAAACTAGGTGCACTTTTAAGTGAAACTAGGTGCACTTGTAAATGAAACTAGGTGCACCAAAGTTCCAGTTATTTACGAAAATGCCACCGCGTCATTTTTTTAAAATTGCATCTGATTCGTTGATCTGGACACGTGGACGGCTGTGGAGCGTTCTCATTTCCTACCTGGGCGAGAGTTCGCACGAGAGTGCAACCCTATATATATATAATTCTCTATAGGTAAAATTAAGTACTACCTCCGTCCCAAAATGATTGTCTGGTTCGTTTAACGAAGCTTGACTGAAGTAATTTTTAATCCAATTTTTCATATTATTAAGTTTAGCATTAATATATAAAATTTATATATTTAGAAACTACATTAAAAGTACTATTAAACACAAAAAATTAAATTTAAAAATAATAAAAAAATTACTAAAGAAAATAAGCAAAGAAGGAAGAGTTGATTTGACCAATGAATAGTAAATAGGACAGGTAAAATGGGACAGAGGGAGTAGCATTTATTCATACATGACGGTAAGGATGATGTTAGAATAATTATGTTTTTGGTTAGATAATAATATTAGGTGGGTTTATTTTTATAAATAATTAATAGTAAAAAAAAAAAGACCCTTGCGACATGCTTGACGAAGAGTGTGTTAACAATAATTAAATTTATAATTTTATGATTAAAATCACGCGTCATTCACGGAATAATCACTTATAGAGATCAGAACTGGTTAATATTTTTAAGCATATTAAAAATGAAAAAACAACAAACAAATTAAAGAAAAGAAAACTAATGATCATGTCGCTGATCTGATGAGCTTAAAGTTGAGGAAAACTAATACCCCATAATAATGATTGCTCAAATAAGAACATTTTAAATTCTTAAGAGGCAATTATAGTTGTTCGATCATGTCAAATTGATATTTTATTTTTCACCATATTTTGATTAATCTCGACTTAGTATTTCTAAATTGTGTACATATTTATATGTAGATGGATTGTAGTACACTAGTACGATATATAAAAATATCATACGTAAATAAGTGAGACGTCCCGGCCCCCTCTCTTGATCTCGGAGCCTTTATATAAAATTATTTCTTGACAGTTGTAACTTCTCGTAGCTTTCATCACTTTTTTGCCTGAACTCTTTCTTTATTTGATTAATATTATTTATTTATTTATAATAATATAATGGAATGTTATTCCATCAAATTAAAACTTTAATAAATTTTTGTTAAGTACTTATCAAACTGAATAGTTACAATTAAATTATTATCTACTCGGAAAAAAAAAAACGAAATAAAACAGAAATATAGCTACTGCACTTGTTGAAGATATATGTCAGGTCTTTCCCATCGGCAGCCTAATCATCATCATATTAATGAAGAAAACTTTTTTCGCTACAACATCATAACTAGTGTTATATTATCCTGATTCTTAACAAGACACATACTATAAAATATAAAATTTGCAGTTAGAGATTTTTTTTTTTTTCTGAATTTTAAATTCTAAAGAATGATATAAAACAAATACTGCCAAAGACCTTGTGGTCTAGTGGCACCTGGTTGCACCTTCAAATGGGAGGAGTGAGTTCGAGCCTCAGTGGAGGCTGTATTGGCTCTCTGTGCTTCATTGATTGTTGAGAAAGTAGCCATGAACAGATACTACATTGTAATAGTGTCAACAAACGTTCACAATTTGAATTGTGAACATTTAATTTGTATAAGGTGGACTCTGGTCTAAAACACACAATTTATAATATGAATGTTCAAAATATAGTATAACTATTGCAATAATGATATATAAAGATAAATGAAAGCATTTATGAACATAATTATGGACATAACTTCTATATGTCAAACCAATTTAGTTGGGGCATTGGTGGTGGGCAATAATGTTGATTGAAAAAGCTTTATGAAGGATGACGGAGAAATTGCATGATTGCAATACTCCCTCCATGTAAGTGCTGCTATGACTTTTTAAGCCAAACCAAGCCGCTATTGGTCTACCAAGTCAAAGCAACCAAAAATTTATATATATTCATTTTGCCCTACCATACAGTGGGTCTCAATCCAGAATTGAAAAAATTAATCTCATCTTAGAATATGCAAGTATCAATGCATTAAACGAAATGAAAAAAATAAATATATCAATGCAATTAAACTAAAAAAGTAACTATATAAATTTAAGAATTAATGCTATATGGATCCTTCAAGTAGAGTGGTTTTGCTAGGTTTAGTCATAAACTTTTAAATTGACCACCCATGGTCCATCGACTTTCAAATTGTTACCAATCGTGGTCTAAGTTAATCACTCAGGCTCCTTCAACTTTTAAAATTTAACCAGACATGGTCCCCTGGAAGGACCACAATTAGTTAAAATTTGATGGTTGAAGGACTATAGGTGATTAACTTGGATCGGTTGATATGTGAATAAAGTATTTATAAATAACCAAAACAAATACTAGAGTACAGTACTCCGTATTATTATAAATAAACATCAAATTGTCTAATCATAAATCATAATTGGTCTTTATACACTGTACTTAAATTGTTTGCTAGTAAATTAATTTTTGTGATATATAAAATTGCCACCAAACCATGTGTGGATATAGTGCATTGTTATCATAGATCTGTTCTGAGTGAATTCCATCTTATAAATCAATTTAAATTTTCGTAGTTGAGAGTGAAACTTAAAACTTTGTAATTATTAAGCAAACTATCTAATTAACCGTCAAGGACCTTGTGGTTCAGTGGCACCAATAGTTGCTCCCTCATACAAGAGGTTGTGAGTTTGAGTTTCAAAGGATGCGATATTGACTCTTTGTGTTATTATATTATTTGATTAAGCAAATGAGAAGGGAAAAAATGTATGGTATTTGTACGTGTAATTGGACAATAGAGATAAGGAAGTTGGATAGAATAATGAAATGAAGAGTGCAATTATTGTATTATTTATATTGATATTTCATTGTCATTACATAGCTGGATTAGAGGAAGCAACAATGACTTGAGACAAAGATATTTCCACGTGCAACCTCCATTTACACAACCCCACTTTTATCAACGTAACCTCCATTTATACAACCCCACTTTTATCAATCATAATGTGTACAATGATCCACATTACAATGTCTACCACATATAAATATTTTTATTTTTAATGGAGTGCAGATTCATTTTTAGTGCTTTATAAATTTATTTTTAATATATAATATTAAAAATAAATTTATACTATATTAAAAATTAGCGTTGACTATATAAAAATGAACATATATTAGTATGCAGACCACATTCTATTGTGAGCCATGCATGATAATTCGCCCACCACTACGGCAAATTATTGCATGGACCACGGTCCATACAGCTGTGTGGACAAAAAATAAAAAGTACATTATTTTTATACTGAAAGTATAATACAGCTGTGTGGACAAAAAATAAAAAGTACATTATTTTTATACTGAAAGTATATTATACTGTCAAATAATGTACCTTCAGTACAAAAATAATGTACCCTAAAATAATGTACCTATAATACAAAAATAATGTATTTTTTATTTTTGATCCACACAGCATGGTCCATGCAATAATGATTGCACCACTGTCACACCAATCGCTTTCTTATAGTATGTGGGCACTTCAAAACTTTAAGATACATCTTTACACATAGACAATGTTTTTCTTTGAAAAAATCAAATTAAATTACGTGTTTCATCTTAACTAAAAGTTTAAATTTATAATTGAATTATACATATATATTTTATATATTATATGTTCTAAAAAATTAAATTTATTTCTCCGAGGCATAAAATTGATAAAATGATTTAATTTTTTTTAATATCATGGTGTTCTTCCATTAATGAATGGTTTAAATTAATATTTTAATCAAACACCACTATGTATGTATGTATTGAGCTTGAAATTATTATTGGGGAGAATTTGAAGAGCTGAAATAATGATACTTGTTTTAATGTGATTATTTTAAAATTAGATTTTTATTATAATTCTATAAATGTGATATCAAGTATATATCGAGAAAAAAATATTAAAAAAGAAAACTATTCTTACCTCTCCTAATTTTTCTCCTCCTAAATTCCTCCATGACATTACTTCTAATTATTGAATTGGGTGCGATGAATTGGCTCCCCACTAACTTTTAATTAAAAAAAAAAAAGAAAAAAAAAGTAAAGTAATCAATCAAATAATGTCATGTCAAGAGAAAAAAAAAAAAAGTGGACATCGCCCCAAAAGGGGTTGTCGAGTGGGTGAAATAGGTTTCTCATCGTACTAGAAGGTTATGAGTTCGATTATTACCAACACTTTATTGGCCGAACTCATCGTACACCCTTAGGTAATAGTTGCAGGCTTCCTAGTCACCCCCAAAAAAACTTGATAACAAAGAATAAATTTAATATATAGATTAGGTGAATTAGACCCTATAATTTATCTATGAATTGTAATATCATATCGTATAGACAAAACTCTAAAAGCTAAGAAAACATCACAAACTCTAAAAGCTAAGAAAACATCACAATCGGGTGTTTATATTCTAATGTTCCTAGCTAGGAGTGTTATCCTAGTCTTCGATGAAGACTCTTAAATGCCCTTAGATTCAACATCCAAGACTTAGATTAGGATCATATGTGGTCCTAATTCTTCATTCTTTATGTTGTTTATGTTAGTGGTCCTAACTATATGATTAAATCGTACGACTTTAAGTACCAAAAACCAGTTTCTTAATTAATTAATTGAGTGTTTTTAACTTCCAAAGGGATGATGGTGAATTGAATAAAGATGGTGTTGACTCTAAGCCCTTTGCCTTTCGTATATATGTAGATGAAAGGGTCTTCTCAACTACATGGCTACATGTATAATATATGAGCTTTGACCACTGAAATGGCTGTTAACGAAAAGGAACAAAATCATCAAAGGATAAGAATGGAATTAATATCACCTTTTGCCGACATCTCAACACTCAATTGGACTACTTTTAGATTTTTGAGTGATGATAGAAATCCGTAGTTATTATGTCAAAGTATGTATTGAGTAAATTTTATTTTTGTGTAATAGTCTGTTATAGTTCATAAATCACCAAAGAGAGGTAATTTGCAACACTCGAAAGACCATGTGAGATGGTTCGACTGAAAAGATGTTGCAAGATCGAATCAACCTCAGTTGTAACTTTTTGGTGCGAGAGTCATGCTCTACCCAATTGACTGTCCTTTTTAGGGCAAAAGATAAGGGATCAGAGTAGCTGATCTAATTGATTGTGGTCAAGCAGCATAGCTGTGACTCTCCCAAATAAAAAGTCACAGATTCGATTTTCAGTGGGGGCATTGACTCTTTGTAGGTTGAGAAAGTGTATAACATGACATATTTATGCAAGAGTTAAATCTCCAACATTTCATTTGTATTATTAATTCACTTACCAACTGTCCTAAACTATTGATTTACATCATCAACTTAACTTGAAGGTTATAATGATGTCCCAAAGGTCAAAATAGCTAGGTGGATATGATGAGAAGCAACTTAGGTTTAGTTATTGTAGTAAACAATTGATGCATGCCCACTGCTTCCTAACTTCCCTACTTAAGTTGGTTGGCAGAAAGATAGAATTGAAATTAAACACTTCTTTTTTCTTTAAAATTTGGCTCAACTTTTGACTACTTACTTTATTTTCAGTCAAATATATACCGGCATGTTAGGTAAAGTGCAATGGCAACACTCCATTAACTCCGATCCTAAATTCACTTAATCTATATTAATGATTTTTTTCTTTTTAAAGTTGACAAGCAAGAGATAATATGGTAGAATAACCAGCATTACATGTTGTGCCGCGATATATATATGAGAGACATTAACAACTTATTGTTTAAAATTTTCATCTATCTCGATCTATTTGTGATCGATCAATATTATTAATCATTTTTTTGCGGGGATCAGTAGTAAAAGTTTTAATTTTTATTATTCCAAAGTGATCAAAACACAATTTCTTACTACAAATTGAATTTTTTTAATTACTTTTTGATGATCAAATTTTTTTTAAAAAAAATAGTATTTCCTTCTAAAGGGCTCTTTACCAATCTCATTGGAGTGCCCTATTATCGTAGGCATCCAGTCACGTTGCCCCTTTGGATTGTCCAAGAGAACATGCATGGCAAAGGGAACCTTCAATTTAGCTTAGTCAAATAATTATTAATTAGTACGACAATAATCATGGTAATAAACAATCATTATTTTTGACAATTTGTTGTCGAGAATCTTTCGGGGCATATACGGCAACTCCCTAACCCTTCTCATTTTTAAACTAGTTTGTGTAGTAATGAGTAATTACAAACTATTTTTCCTTATTTTTCACTAAAATAATAATTTTGATTATTTAATCACGACAATTATAATTATTTCAATCTTAAGCGATTAATTATATTTATTTAAAAGATTTAAAGTGTAGACTAATGAGTGCGCATGAGATGATGTTAGTCTCTTTCAACTTAATCAGAGATATCAAATTTGCATTGAGTCTTTGGAATTAAGCAAAATATATATACAAGGCGCAAAGGGAGTGTACCCTTAATTTTTGGGATTGTTAATCCCTATAACAAGGTTTTGGTCCTTGGGAGGAAATAACTAATCCAGGAATTGGGTGGGAAAAGGGATATTAGTCTCCAATATCCCCTTACACCTAACCACTCCTCCTAAACAACCGACACTAACATTGTTTTTTCTCGCCATTATATTTATCAAATATTTTACTACTAAATTATTTGGTCTTAATTTTTAAAATTCTTTTGACTATATTACAAGCTTTCCAAAGCGCCTAAGACATGTTGTGTTGATATTTAATTTTAAGTTTAGAAATATGAAATAATATAGACATAACATGAGGAGTACAAATTTATATAATATAGTTTTGGAATTATAGTACACGAATCCCGAATTTTTATAATATAGTTGTGGAATTATAGTACACGAATCCCAATTTTATCTCTTCATTTAGATTAAATACACAAATAATTTTATTTTAAAAAATTATCCTAGCTACTTTTGATTTCTTAAATATAACAATATTTCTATTTTTATGTGTAAGGGCTTCCTTGGCATGGAAAATTCGCAATTCCAATCTTTTTTTTCATGCTCTCAATTGGGAGGGCCACAGCTGTGTCGCTTGACCACAATGCTTTTGGCAAATATTAGGATCTTATTATTATTAAATTTTAAGTTTATAATAATTATAAAATTAACCTATTGTTTTTTAATTAAATCTTTTTTATTAATAAATCTTAATTGATGGCTGAGATTAGTCATTACTTTTTACTTGACTCTTATAATTATTAGAATATAAATTTTTTTAAAAAAAGTGGAATGAACTCCGAGAAAAATGAAACTTTTTTTAAAAAAGATATTATCTGTGCATTGCTGGATAGTTAGCGGGACGCTGAGACAGTGAAAGGGGGGATGGGGGGAGTGGAGCCCACAAGACACGTGCGTCGTTGCAATGCACGGTCACCGTTTGCTCGGCCCGGCCCACCTTTCTGGCCCATTCCTCTTGTTGTGACGTTAACATCGCATTATCTCACTTTCCCTTGCCCCTCTAAAATATTGTCAAGTTTTTTAATATTCTCTTTTTCCCCTTTTTTCTCTATTATTTTTATTGTTCACTCTCGATTTGCTATTTATTTTTTAAACAAAATCTACACTTGCACACGTGTGCTGATTGGTGGACACCGTCATGTGTTGCCCCTATATCATTTCCCTCATTTTTATCATTAAACTATACATTTACTTTTTGAGTTAATACTCAATTTAATCCCTCAATTATTACGATTTTATCATTTTGATTATTGACTTCCGAACTTACTCAATTTCATCTTCAAATATGTAATTTTAGTTAATAATTACATAGTTGGAGATGAAATTGAGCAAATTTAGAAGTCGATAATCAAAGTGATAAAATTCAAATAGTCAATGGATCAAATCGGATATTAACTCTTTACTTCATCTTTTATTTTATATTCTTTTTTTATTTTTTTCAATTGTGTCAGACTATATTATAGACATCATCAATATGTTTCAAGACCTATGCAACAGAACCAGCTTGATTTGTGTGAGTGGCCATGCACTCTTATCTTATAAGAGAGGTCGGGAGTTTAAAGTTTCGAACCCTCTCTTGTATGAAAAGATCAATCTGACCCGCACTCACAGTTCAAATTCAAACTAGATTAACACATGACTAAATTAGTTTACGTGAATAATAGATTGTGAGCAAACCAAAATTTTCTTTAAAAAATTAATATACTAATCTTATAATTATGCTAATGATATGTAATCATGTTTTATTATTAAATGTAACATAAAAAATTGATGGTTTTAAAAATGAAAAAGAAAAACAGGAAGAGAAGTGCGTATTAAAAGCTCCGGCGCTTGCCCACTTGGCGGCACAACCTTCCTTGCACCTTCTCCAAGCTTTAGGCTGAAAGTGACATCACTTTTTTTTTTCATTATTTTTTTTTTCTGGTGTGATTCAATTTTCAGTTCCAACATAATACAAGCTCTTGGAGAAAGCAAATATATTAAAAATAAAACAAAAAATTTGTTTTTAAAATGGTAGGTTGGCATCATTGTATGCACCACCGGTTTGAAACAATAATAGTTGCAATCATATATATATATATATATATATATATATATATATATATATATATATATATATATTGTGGCGAGTAAAATTATCGCGACTGTATGATAGTATAT
>NC_044921.1:23133056-23189901 GCF_003576645.1 Ipomoea triloba | reverse complement strand
ATATATATATATATATATATATATATATATATATATATATATATATATATATATTGTGGCGAGTAAAATTATCGCGACTGTATGATAGTATATACGGAATAAATCATACTTTTGTATAATAATTGACAAACCAGATAGGGAGATCTATAGCACTAGAAAGATACGTAGTAATATTTAATTAACGGGTTTAGTCGAGGTGTCCTTTATAGACCCTATTTATAAGAGGTACCTTTAAGCTTCTCTTGTTCGGATTGGACCGACCCAATTGATTTTTCATACTAGAGGGAATTTGAACTTGCAACCTCTCTTAATGACATTAGACAAGAGTGCACGGCTACTCATGCTAACCAAACTATTTTTTTATAATGCTTGATATTAATGTAATTAATTTCGGGTCAACCTAATGTTAATCACTAAGAAATTCCGTAATGCTAAAATGTTGGACAGAATTTGGCATGTGTACAGTGGGGACTGTTTTTTCCATATAAAAATGGCCAAAACTTAGCCACTATACTTGCGTCTTCATTCCTTCTTCCCATTCCAAACCAGAGCTTAACCCTTTCTGTTCTGTTCTGTTCTGTTCTGTCTACACCCATCTCATCTCATCTCAACTCTCTCTTTCTCTCTCTCCATAATGGAATTCCAATCTCCGCCGCCGTCTCAGCCCACAACGCCGTCGCGATTCAGGCGCATCTGCGTGTTCTGCGGCAGCAGCGCCGGCAAGAACCCCAGTTACCAGCTCGCCGCTATTCAGCTCGCCAACCAACTGGTATATATATCTTTGTACTTGTACCTGTTGAGCATATATAATATATAAACATAAATGTGCAGTCCAACTATACTTTTAGTTAAGATGGAACATGCGCTTCAATTGTATCCCTCCAAGATTCTTGCCTCTTCTGCATTTCTAAACCTGTAATTCATCTAAGATTTTTGAAGATGAATGTTTTTCAGTTAAGGGAACTATTTAAGAGTGTGCACGGGTGAATCTGACATTGTTATTATAACGGGCAACTAGTTTAGTTTAAGTTATTTATAGCTGGTAATTTATGTTAAGAGTCAAAATTATAATTTTATAATTATTAATCAATAATTTGACCAGCTTGGTTAGGTTGGGACGAAAGGATTAATGATTTGAGGATAAAAATATACTTTTGATTCCGTACATGAAGCATCATGGAATTAAAATTTTGTTTAGTGAAAAGCAATAATAAGCAGTGGTTTAAATAAATGTTTTTTAAATGAATAAGTTATAGGAAAAAAAATGTTTATTTATTTATTTAAAATGACAGGTTGAAAGGAACATAGACTTGGTCTATGGAGGTGGGAGCATTGGCTTGATGGGTCTCGTCTCCCAAGCTGTTCACAATGGAGGACGCCACGTGTTAGGGTATCTTTTTTATTTTCGTTGATAAATTTATTTTCCATAATTTTCTACCTTGTAAACATTATTTATTTATTTTTGTTTTTTTTTTCCACACAGAGTGATCCCTAAAACTCTAATGCCAAGAGAGGTAAATATCTATGTACCTTTCCGAGTACCCATCTCGTGGTGTGTTACGTTTCTTGTCTTATAACAACCTGTACACTTTTTGTTTTTTGGCATGTGAGAAATTCACAATAATTACTTACTGATACATACTGAATAATTTACTTTATGATCTTAGTTGGTAAAAAATCACAAAAGGTAAATTAATTCATGTTGTCTATAATTAAGCAGCAACCAACTCAAACTAAAAAAAATGTCAATAGACTGCTTCTAATAAGTTAAATTTGTAATTTTATGGTTACAAAGTCAATAACAGCCGGGACTATTATGGACCTGTACACTTTTGTCATGTACTATTCATGAAATGACTAAATTTTGAGTTTAATGTATTAATTTTGATTAAGAATGTCGTAAATGTTTGAAACAGATCACTGGAGAGACGGTTGGAGAAGTTAGACCGGTGTCGGGTATGCATCAACGGAAGGCCGAAATGGCTAGGCAGGCCGACGCTTTCATAGCCTTGCCTGGTAATAATTTTTTTTTTCTGTAATTTATAGTTTGATTTGGTTTAATAAAAATATGAATTATGAGGTTTTGATGTAATTAATGTAGTAAGGCTAATTATGGATGGATTAATTGTTGATGATGGGATGCTGTTGTCACGGTCATTAATTAGTTGGATTGAATGTCAATCGGAATGACAAGGCACCCCTGTGGCGTAATTAGTGAGGATGATTGACCATCAATTGACAGTGCTTAAATTAATTAATTGTAGTTGCCGTTAATATTGGGAAACAGCTCACCCTAATCCCCACGTTGTTCCTAAATATAATTAACGACTCCTCGCAGGTGGGTACGGAACCTTGGAGGAACTCCTCGAAGTCATCACTTGGGCTCAGTTGGGCATCCATGACAAACCGGTAACTCTTCTTATCTTTTACTTTTCGCACTCACTATTTAATGATATGCATTAAGAAAGTTAATCAAAGTGTAAAAAGTATCAAAGCTTTTGACAACTATTTTTTGGTCGCTAGTAGTTAAAATTAATCAGAGAGTCTGAAAGTGTTAAAATTTCAACAACTTTATTATGATTTATAATTTTTCAAATGTGAATAAGTAAAAACTTATTTATAAGTTTGAACCATAAACCTAAAGGACCAGTCACATTTCCTAACTTGAAAACTTGTAAAAGAAGATAAATCGTCAGATGTATTTTGGTGGTGCAGTGTTATAAATTTTTTGCACTGACCTTGATGTCCAGCTCATGGAGGATTCGATCCTGGATACTCGATAGATATTATCAAGCTATATATGTCCCGGAGAACTTATTTATGTTCCTACATCTCATAAGTCATAATCCAACGAACAATTATTGTTGTTAAAAACATATATATATTTTTCTAAATTATTTGTGTTATTTAATTTACAGGTGGGTTTGCTGAACGTAGATGGGTACTATAACTCACTTCTGTCTTTCATAGACAAAGCAGTGGATGAAGGATTCATCACTCCAGCTGCCCGTCACATTATTGTGTCTGCCCAGACTGCCCAGGAACTCATGTCTAAGCTCGAGGTACAACACCAGTCATCACTATCTATATTTCCATATATATATATATATATATATATATATATATATTTTCTTTTTAAGTGACGAGAGAAATCTACAGTTATTCCGTTTTATGGCCTTAGTCGTTAATATGTCGTTCTTACAAGGAATCAATCTTAAAACCTTGCTGTTATCATGTCAACAGTCAGATCAATTTGATCGGGTTGTCTTAAATATATTTTAAAAATATTATCCTGGTTTATTCTCAAAAAAAATCTTATCCCTTGTCATACCACATCTGTACACGTGGCACAGTGGTAGGTACACATTTGACAACATTGTGTAACGTATGTATGTATATATGTATATAGTTCCACATGGGTCATTGACAGACAACTCATAAAGTATCCTAAAGTAGTTAATAATCCTATGTACTTTTATGAATGTTTTTAGGACTATGTTCCCAAGCACAATGGGGATGCCCCAAAGCTAAGCTGGGAGATGGAGCAACAGCTAGGGTACACAACCACCAAATCCGAAATTGCACGTTGAGACCTCTTCTGATCAGGCAGGCGCGTTTACTAACGGGAGAAATTAAATTCTCTATTTTTCTGGGGATAGTAAACAGATATTACGTTTACTTTACATTTCTCCGATTTAGAAAATAGAAAACGGAGAGTGAAAAAAAATTGAAGAATTGAAGTAAACGCAGTCTAATCTTTGTACAGGAATTTAACAATTTTTGTTCATCCATGCATGCAATGCAAGATAATGTAGATGAAAAGCTCCAAGAACTTATGATATTACTCGTATTAGTTACTTATAAATCATTACTTCGAGTAAGTTATATCATTCGGAATATGATAGTGTGATTAGCAATATCCTCTGTTTTTTTTTAACTAGTTTGATTTTTTTTCCTAGTATGAATTAGGGAATATATGTATTATTGTTGTATTCTGTATATGATTTTGATGTTGTGTACATTTGATTGTAGTCCTATGAATCTATGATTGATGGTTGTCTTCTTTAAATTACTTATTTAAATACAAATATTGGGCATTACATTAGTTGTGCAACGTGCGTGTAATGTAAAACTAGTTTTCCTCATAAAAATATACAAGTGCGTTTATTAACTAATTTTTTTTGGGTAACGAGAGAAACTTACTGTCACTATCTAAGGGTATGCATTAGTAAACCCCGTTCATGTGTAATAACTTGCAAACTACACAAAAGAGGTAAACCGCACTATAAAGACTTTGTGCGGTGACTTGACAGAAAGAATGTTGGTATGTAAGAATCAAATTCGTAACATTTTGATATGAGAATTATGTTACACTTACTTTGCCACCTCTTTCGTGCAATTCTCTATTTGTCTTTTATTTTTCCAAAATGTAAAAACATCAACTGCAAAAAGAAAAAAGAATGAAAAAACAATTAAAGGTGGGATCTTTTCAACTGCAGCAATGAGTTTATCTGAAGCATACTTTTGGAGGGATAACATGACTTGTATTATGCAATGGTACCATACACCCTGTCATTGACTAGACCAAAACATCAACCTGGTCATCTGATCATGTCGGGTAATATTACATATACTCTTACTTTTTACTTCAGTTTTATGTATAAAAAAAGAAAAAATAAGTTACGATTTTCATTCATTTCCTTTCATCCTCCAATAAAATTTAGACAATATAGCGGGAGTTTATACTTATCAGTTTTTTAGATAACACCGATGATGTAAAGACAACAATGGGAAAAAAGTTGGTCGACATACATAGCACATGCTGATGAGTTGCAGATGTGTATGTTTATGCAGTAGATAAAGCTTATCATATCGCAGGTACACACAACTCCGTTAATGTCTCGGGCACGTTTACACCGTTGATATAGTGGTTATTGATTGATGAATTTATTGTACTAGGATAAATGTTGGATTACAAATGACCTTTTTTTCTGTTTGATGATGATGATATATATATGTATATATGTTGGCAACTTAGCACACTTTCGGTTCAAAACTCTTTTGTTTGAAGTGGACACACAACATGCTTATAATGGTGCGACAGCATCTCTCTTGTTAGTACGGGGAAGAGATGGAGAAAAGTATTTTGTAGATAGGATTACGTGTCTGCATTTATCTCGTCTATATATTTAATAAACTAGGTTTTCTGACTGGAATCAGCAAAGGATTACAAGAAAGAAAAGCTGACAGGCTCAACACACACATGTATATATATAGTGGTATTTCGTGTCTACATTTATCTTGTCAATATATTTAATAAACCAGGTTTTGTGACTGTAATCAGCAAAGGATCACAAGGAAGTAAACCAGCTTATAGGCTCAACACACACATATGATGTATATATAGTGGGATTTTGTGTCTGCATTTATCTCGTCTATATATTTAATAAACCAAGTTTTGTGACTGGAATCAGCAAAGGATCACAAGTAAACCAACAGATGATAGGCTCAACACACACATGTATATATAGTGGGATTTCGTGTCTCATTTATCTTGTCTATATATTTAATAAATCAGGTTTTGTGACTGGAATCAGCAAAGGATCACAAGAAAGTAAACCAGCTGATAGGCTCAACACACATGTATATATAGTGGGATTTTCTTGAAATCTACCTTAAACAAAAGACTTAACCACAGAGGATGTGGTAACTAAACCAGAAAGAAGCCCAACAAGGAGTGCACTGTTATATGTTGTTGGTTCTCCCTGCATTGAGTTGTTTCTTGCATCAACATATGTATCATTCAAAAATGGCCCTCCAACTAGGGCTCCAACTGCAACATTCGGGTTCGGTTTGGATGAATCGAGCCATTTGAAGCCCTGTTTGCAGCCCGGTTTTGCGTTTGCAGGGATCGAGGCTCCTCTATGGTGAACGTACTCCGGGTACTTATCCCCGTACCCAACGAGGTAGCTCATCTCCATTGGATTATCTCCCAGCACATAATCGGCCTAGCCACAGACAGGGAAAACGCGTAAAAAGAAAGACTTCAAAAAATAAATTTACTGAACAAAAACAGGAAATCAGACCTGTGAAGTGGCGAAATCCCTGAGATCATATGGTGTGAATTGTTTGCCATCACACGTGATCCTTGCAGTGCGAGACGAACGCATGTAGTCGCTGTAAACGACAGCTAAGAAGGCAGACGCGACAGAGTGTTGCAAGGCGTTCCACTCGCTCACCCATATTAAACCAGCTGCACAAACAGCAGCCAAACATACTGATTAAGGTTTCATATAGTTAAGGTTTGATATAGTTAAGAATGTCTGGTTTTATTACAGTCTGTTCTGCTTGATGTGGCAGTTGGGGATTTTGGTAAAAGGCCACACATAACAGCCTCTGCAGTACTCTTATACTTCTCGAGAGTGACAGAATTTGAGAGCCCTTTCGACTTGAAAAAACTCACCCGAGACATCAAAACCTGTAACCAGATAAACGTGCAGTCTCACTATCAGTTTAAACTTTTAACTGAAAGTCTGAAACGAAAACAGATCATTCAATTTGGTATCAAAGCCTAAGAAACACCTGAGCTCCGGGAAACTTGTCATCCCAGCTAAACCAGGTGGGACTTCCCCACTGAACAAACTCATCTGCATCGTCCCCCGTTGCAAAATCATAATACGTTTCGTCTCCTGTCGCGTGATAGAGCCAAGTCGCTGCCCACAAGAGCTCATCGCCATACCCGGTTGAGTTGTAATATGCAGCCACTTGGGGAATGCTTTTACTGTACGAGGCTCGATGTTTCTCAGCAAAGGCAAACAGCTCTTTAGCATGTTTCAGAAGCAAGGCTGAGTAATCAGAGTCTGAGGATTTAAACACCAGAGATGCTGCAGCCATTGCTGCTGAAGTTTCAGCTGCAACTTCTGTGCCCGGGGCAGATGTGTTCACTTGGATTAGAGGCCTTGCCTTGGTTATGGATTCAGGCCTTTCCCAACATTTATGGTCACTTTTGGGATCCCCCACCTTCCAAAGGGTAGAGAACCATCATGTTTGGTTGATGACATAGGAAGAGCACTTAACAATTAAAATTTTACAAAAAAGAATGCTATAAACACATAGTACACAAGAACAATGCTCAATAGGCAAAGTAAGCAAATGAAGAAGACAACAAATTAAAGGAGAAGAGAGAAACCTGAATATAGAGGACATTAGGAGAGGGATGGGCATTCACAAGGAAGTCCATTATCCATTTGAGTGAGTCTTGGGCAGGTTCAAGTTGCTTCGCCACCTCCATTTGGTCACCATACTCGAGGATCGCCCACGACAACACTGAAGCAGTGTAAGCCATGGGGAATCCAAATTTAATGGTGTCTCCAGCATCATACATTCCTTTACTAAGATCCAGCTTAGCTTGGCTTCCATCTTTGAGTGCAGAATTCCCCCTCCATGGTATTTTGTTTTCATCCAACTTCCCAGCTGCAATGCCAGCCAAATTTCAACCCTCCATTATTAATAAGTGCCCATACACAAAATATTTAGACAGAAATTTAAGTGATAGTTCCAAAAGACTATAGTCAAATATGTGGGAGAACCCTCAATAAGCTTAAATAGCACCCCACAATCAATGTGAGATCGCATTAGAAAGAAAATACAAAGTATCCAAATATATCATATTTGCAATTTTATATGTGAATTCATTCTTAAGGTTCAAAGTTAATTCGAGTGGGAGACTGGGAGTCCCTCATCTTTCTTGACAATTCCACATTTAATTCCATACTATTATTTTTGCATAAGCCATCCCAAACTTCTAATTTTTGAAGGAACTTTTCAGGCCAAGGGTCACTTTACGCAAGGATAAAATCGTCCAATCAACTTGTTTTCTTCTCCAAACAGCATTTATAGAGATAAAAAGACTCTAATTTCTTCAACTAACTCAAATTTATTGTTCCCTTCTCTCTCAACCCAATAATGAAGCACAATAATTACTCTAACAAATCTTTGGGTTGAAGAAAGTTAGAGTTTTCATCTCATTAATATGATATAAATTTCTTCGGGAGAAAAAACAAGTTTATTGGACAATTTTACCCTTGCCTAAAATAACTCTTGGCTGGAAAAGGTCCGAAAGGATCAAAAGTGTCCAAAAATTAAAAATTTGAATGACAGAGACAAAAATAATAACCTGGAACTAAACATGCAATTACCACAAACGACAACCTTTGATAAAATTAACTCATTCCTAAGAAATCAATCACTAAGAAGCAGCTAACATGAACAACAAACAGGCATTAACTAATAATCAAGAAACAAACCAAATACAGTCAACATCATCATGTCAAGACAAACAGGCGGCGGGAATCACATTGCAAATGACGAAAATGGGTTGAGGTTATATTACCCTTTTGTACGTCGAAGAACTCCAATGCCAGTTTCAGAGCATGGGCGTATTTCTTAATAGGCTTTCCGGGAGGCCCGGGCTCCGGGTCCGGGAATTCTGCTTCTTTGGGATTCATAAGCACATAAATGGCGCACCCAATAGCCAATGCCACCAGCGCCAACAGAACCCACCCACAACAGTTCCCTTTCGACGACTTCGATCTCCTCCCCATTTAACCTACGATTTATCTGCACTTCCAACAAAAACAATAATTCAAGATTCACACTCAAACACCAAAAAGACACAATCTTTACAGGAAAACCTCACATTGGATCAACAATTTCAGAGAAAATTTCAGGGATTTGCAAACAGCTTTATTCCCTATCTTTCTTTTTTTTTTTTGGTTTGATGGGGGAAATGGACGGCACAATGACGGAAAGGGAAGATGAAAGGGCGCCGGGCGATCGGAGAGGAGGCTAAAATAAACGCAAAATGGAAATTACGTTGTGGCCCCCGGCCTGAGAAGGTGTTTTTGGGAACAGAGCACCGACAATTCTTGTGAAGATGAACGTATTCCTCCTTGAATTGGTGGTTGGCTTCACAGTTTCTGGTTTTTCAGTTTTATTGCAATTACGATTTTGCCATTCTTCATCGCTCGTTCCTTTCACGGTTGGTTGCTTTCTTGTGCCTCAAATTATTGCTCCTAACTGTCCCACCCAAGTGACTCATGTCTAGATGTCTAATAAAGTAATAACGGTATTGTGTGGGAAAAAATAATAACGATTTCTTTCACTTCCTAAATTCATTCCCTATCTCTATGGTGGCAATATAAACTTTAACGAATTCATTATGCGCTGGTCTCGTACTCTTGTATGAGCGGGCTCTTCTATGAACAATTTAGATTAATTTATTCTTTTACCGACTAAAATTACAATGCAGGATTTATTTCATGCACACATCATAGGATCCTACACATTTTAACTCATCATTTGGCACATTAGTGGGTCGAACATATCGTAGCACTTGGATTCTTGGACCTACCTATCAAAAATTGGGTTATTAAACCATTTGTGTCACTTTATAATTACATCAATACTAAATATAAGATAGATGATCATGATTCGCTGTCATTCAAGTAATCCAAATACTTATCCTAGGAATTAAGTTAGATTATTTCCTTATGCTAATAACCAACAAAATATCCACATAACCCCTTATTCGATCGGGAGGTGATGCATTGTCAGTAGCCCTCTAACATTACTTCCTAATGACACTATACCTTATGTGCTTTGTTTCTCCGCCATTTGAGTACGTGTTTTTTTAAGCTATAGTATGGTCCATTGTTTGAAGAAAACCCCCGCTTCAATTGGTCTTTTTTCACGAAAAGCAGACATAAGATAAGAAATCCAGTCTTTCGCTAATCTTTCCAATGAAATAGGATCAGCCAATTTCCAATCATGGTCCTTGTGGGTCGAATCATCATCCATATAATATACAAAAAGAAACTCCAGAGATTTGCTATCTTTCTCTTTGAATAAGATCTCAATTTCGGCGACGGTTTCATTAGATATCTTACAACTAGAATTCCTCTTTGTTATTGAGAGAACCCCAGTACTCTCTTTCCGATTCAGGAAAGAACTCTCAGAGATCTTTTTTCCTTTTGGAAGATACAGGAGCGAAACAATCAACCTATTGATATTGGAAGACCCAACAGCTTCTTCCAATCGATCATTTCTGGGTCCAGTGGAATTCATCTAACTCCTATTTTGTAGCTGCTGCACAGCTACTCATTTATGTAGGAGCGATAAATGTTTTAATTCTTTTTGCTGTGATGTTCTTGAATGGTTCAGAATATTCAAATGATTTTCCTCTTTGGACCCTTGGAGATGGTATTACTTCACAAGTTTGTATAAGTCTTTTTATTTCACTAATTTCGACTATTCTAGATACGTCATGGTACAGTATTATTTGGACTACACGATCAAACCAGATTATCGAGCAAGATTTGATAAGCAATAGTCAACAAATTGGAATTCATTTATCAACAGATTTTTTTCTTCCATTTGAATTCATTTCAATAATTCTTTTAGTTGCTCTAATAGGTGCAATTGTTGTAGCTCGTCAATAAAAAATTGATATTCAAATTTTCAAAGAATTCAAATAAAACTTTTACCCCATTCATTTTCCTTCAATTCTTTTTTTGCTGTATACTGTATAAATCTAAAATTGAAAGCCTTTAGCGTGAAGTCAATCTATTACCGCTAGATTTTGTTGTTACATATTTGTTAACGTTTGTCGTCACTTTATAACATGATCATATGTGCAGGTTGCCACTCAAAACCTTATCCTTCAATACAAATTACTTATGTTTGATTTATTATTAATCATAAGTTCAAAACTCAAATTTAAAAGGCCATCACTCATCACTCATGTATTTGAGATTCGTGGAAGAAGTAAACTTTTTGTACCAAATCAACTTCCAGAGTAAATAAATATTTGGGTACGAAGGTTTACATTTCTGCGTGGATCCTAACGGGGAAAGAAGAATGAATCATCCCAAACGAGATGAATGGTGAGAAATTATCATTAAGACCCTATTTCTAACTGTCCATTTTTTAACAAAGGACTAAATTAAATAAAACCATCAAAATTGAAAACTAAATTGAGCACAAAAATTTATTTAGAACTAAATTGAGTAAAACTACTATAGTCGAGAACTATATTGTGTATTAACTACAATAAGTCCTTATAAAGGCTTTTGACATATTTTCATGGGTAATAATTAAGGGGCAAAAGTAAAATTTTATATTTTCTTGGGACTCACTGTGGAATTGTGGATCGTCTGTGATTAAACTGATTATTGATCCGAGCCCCCAAAACACAATTTACGTTGTTTGGGGAACAAATGTGAAAAAAAAAAAAAAAAAATTAATAGCGTCAATTTACAAACGTAGCCTTGTCCAATTATCGTTGAAAAAGCGCAAGCAGGAGAAGGAGCCGGGCCGCTACCCGTAAACATCATCCCGCCCTTATACGCCGCCTGTAGCTCCGCCGTGCTTTCCTCCGATCAGGTACGTCTTTATCCAGATTTAACCTAATTTTTTCTTAGTGTCAACATTTTACTGTAGCGTATCGGTTCGCGTAAGCAATTTTGGTAATTTAACTTTTCTCGTGGATGCTTTTGATTTCAATCTGCAATTGCTCTGTCTGTATGTATATCATAATATTCCTGTCTCGTTAACTGCGTGATTGTAATTGCCAATAGAATTAGATTCGGACATGAATCAGTTGTTACTGATTTAGGAGCTTTGCCGTGCAAGTTTATGTGTTAGGGTTTAAAGTTGGAGTATAATTCTTGTTGAAAATAAATGAGGTTTGAAAATCAAATGCAAGTAGCTAATGATGTCTGGATGAGTCTGATATTAGCTTCACTTCGTTACTAAAATCCTCCATTCTCAAAACACATACGCCAAAAATCTTGATCCCTCTGCCCTTTCCCCCCTGTTTTTAGTTATTTGACGTTTTAGGTTCATGATACTTGTATAGGCAGTATAGCAGTTCACTATTTTCTTATTTATACTTCAATTTAGTTTATTTTCGAGTGAAGTGTGTATTAGGAATTTACTTTCAGCTAAATTTTAGTGTTTGTTCTGCGGAAGTCTTGCAAATTTGTGAACTTGCAATCTCATATCGATTGTAAGCTGTAGAAATTCTTGGTTAAACCGTGTGACTGATTGTGTGTCATCTCCATCACTTCAAGATGATGGCCTCCTTAAAATTCTGATTGCTACACTTTTCCTCCCCACAAATATACTTGAGATCAAGATAGGTAGATAGTTTTGGTAACCAAACATGGCTATTGCATCATACGTAAATGTATGATACTTTAAAACAATGTCATACATTTAACTGCCTATGACATGAATATGTCATAATTTACTGGTTCACATTCAATCCCGGGGTTGTTCATCTATATAGTGATTGTTATTTGACTTATTTCAGTTGACCAATAGCATGTTTTCGTCTTTGTTGGCTCTACGTTGGATATTTTGGTGTTGCCTCATTTTAGTTGCATGCCATAGAAAGATTTATTCTGTTAATAATGAGGCACATGTATTACCATTCTTAAGGTTTATGTAACTACAACTATAGCCTAACATTTAGAATTGTTGGCTGGTCTATGATGATAATGTGATATACTGGTATACTTCCAGTGGAGCAGAGTCAACACATTGGATGCACATGAAATCCAAATATTTAAGCTGTACATTAATCCAAGGAATTGGTTGCAAAATTTTATGCACCTAAAGTTTGGCATATATAAGCTAATAGTAGTCTAATAAAAGAATGAATTCAAACTGAATCCCGTTATATGCTTATATTGCAGATGGATACTGATCCTAATGAACAGCAACCAAAACAAGAGCGTCTGAGGACAAGATGGACACCATCCCTTGACAAGATCTTTGCAGATCTAGTTGTTGAACAGATTCGGCTGGGAAATCGACCAAACAATGTCTTTGATAAGAAAACTTGGAATTACATACGCGGTGAATTTAATAAGCAAACAAATCTCGATTTCAATAACAATCAGTTGAGGAAACACCTTGATGTACTCCGGACACGTTACTATGCTTTCAAGTCTGCTTCTGGTCAAAATGATCCTTTGGTGGATTGTTGCTTTGTTGGTTTTGATCTGTGGGAAGACATTGCGGTAAATCTCTCTCTCTCTCTCTCTCTCTCTCTGAGTCTCAATCCCTCTGTCTCTTGTGGTACTGTTCTGTCTGTTTTAAGGTTATCATTCCCTAACTGTCTTACTTATACAGGCACAACCAAAGCCTGAAACAACCAAGATCAAGGAGTGCCCTATATATGATGAATTATGCTTGATTTTTGCGGACTCTGGTGCTGATGGAAAGTATGCCCAGTCAAGCCACTATGGAGAATTGGAAAAATCAGCTGGAGTAGATCCATCTTTTACTGAAACCCAAAATCCATGTCCTAAAGCACCACTCCCATCAACAATCTCACAAGGCAATGAAACTTCACCAAAAGCAACAGCTAAGAGTACAGTGGAGAAAAAAAGAAAGCGTCTGTCAGAGGCAGTACCCGATTCAGGTGAAAACAGTAGGGACACAGATATGATCAACATGATCTCAGAAACCTTGCAAGAGATGATAGCCGCTTCAAAGTTGCGGTTGGTTGAAGGTCCTCAGATTGACAAAAGATTCACAATAAGCGAGTGTATTAAAGCCTTGGACGAAATAGAAGGCATGCATGACACTCTGTACTATGCAGCTCTGGACTTATTCGAGGATCCAAATCTGAGGGAGACATTTCTGTCTCTTAATGACAACATGCGTTTGACATGGTTGCAGGGGAATTTTGGTAATCCTGTCTCAGACTCACTCATTGGGCTATGATTCTAGCATTGATATTATTCCAGTAGCAACAATCATCCTAGTGTTGATATTTTTTATACAATTAGTGTATTGGCAAGTAGAATATAAGTCAGGTTTAAATGGCATTTTGATATTGATACAAGCTTCATATTAGTAGAGCAGACTCATTTTCATTCCTTCTTTTTTAACTCCCTGCCTTTAGGCAGTGGCTAGAGGCTCTAGCTGCCAACTTAATTGGCAAGCAAATTGTTTACCTTATATATCAACTGTGTATTTGGACTACTACATTTCTCTCTCTCTCTCTCTCTCTTTGCCATTTTTGTGGTAAAGATTGCACAAGCATATTAAACTTTGTTCTAGTCTTTTCTTTGATTTATGGGAAATATTACACCTGAAGGAGCGTTTTGGATAAAACTCGCATTGGGACTTTAGATCAATAGACGTTTCCCCAAACTAATCAGCTCAAACAAAAAAGGCTAATAAATAGCTCCATTGGAAATCAAAATTGAAACATTTTATTATCAAGTCAATTTTCTGATCAACTTGTATAAACTTGATTGGCCCCACCTATACTATATGCTTTGGAAACCTAATTGAATTATGATTTATGAAAGTTTGGTCTCTTTTTCTTTTTCGTCCTATTTTCCATCATACTTCAAAAAAAAAAATTAAAAATAAATAAAATTAGACTTGAAAAGTGTCTCTTTTGTAACCATAATATTTAATATACTCACACAAATGGCATCAATGTTGTCGATATGTCCGAGTGGTTAAGGAGACAGACTTGAAATCTGTTGGGCTTCGCCCGCGCAGGTTCGAACCCTGCTGTCGACGTATAATGAACTTTTTGTCGATTTAAACAATAATATTTAATCCTTTATACTACTCACACAAAAGGCATCATCGCCGTCGATATGTCCGAGTGGTTAAGGAGACAGACTTGAAATCTGTTGGGCTTTGCCCGCGCAGGTTCGAACCTTGCTGTCGACGAAATTTCCATAATTTTGCTGCCTCTCTTTGTTTTTGGTAACAAAAACCCTCTTCTATCTTTCACATGGAGTAAGAAACAACCAAATGGGGAAATTGAATAATATTAATAGTATTCTCTTTGATCATTACACAGACAAAATGGTGCAAAACAATTGTTCAACAGGCAAGACAAAAGACTCGCAAAATCTTATGTAATCTCTGTTAGTTCTTGAAAGCAGCTAATTTGAGTCGACTCGACTGCACCTGCGTATTGCTCTTGCTCCTTTAGTCGTCATCCTTGAACTCTCTGTCAATGCAAAACCATCCTCACAAGTCATATTAGAAATTGCAATAATAGGCCATAAAAGTAGAAGTAGGCTCATTTTTTTTAAGGTGAAATAGGCTCATTTAGTCTTAAGGGGAATCCTGTCAAAGACTACCCAATCTAGTGACTTGAGGACAAGACTCGATATAAATGGTCTCATATTCGATTATCATATACAAGGTAGAAAAACACATAATGGTTATACTTAACAGATTTTAATAAATCATATGTACTGGTAGAAAGAAAAAATGATTTTGGTTGAAGTACATAGTCCAATACCTGCGATCAAGATATCGAGGTTGAATACCACTGCCTTGACATGTTGTGCATGTCAAAGAACCAACGCCCTCGCAGTTGATGCACTGTGAGACTTCTTTCTCGTCCCCGCCAAGCTCAACTGTTACACTGCCAGACCCCATGCAAAGTCTGCATTTCTCTACACAAAATAGAAAAAGAAAACCGCCCTATAATTCTAAAGATTACAACTTTTAGATGGCAAAATAACTCTCCACATACCATCAAGTATTCAAGAATTGCTAATTTCCTAGTTTTCTTTACCATATAGTCTATAATTGAGCCAGAAGTGCATCGCTTAAAACAGAAACTCAAGATCAAAACCAGAATATCTCAGTGCATTGCACGATAATGTTTCCAACTTTTCCCTATCATTGAGAATTTTTTTTTTTTTTTTTTTTAAACTGCATCTTGACATTGCAACATCATAACAATCGAAGCTTAGCAAGCGAAGCTGTTAGCTGCTAAGAATGGCAACAAATTGCTTCATACTGTTGTCTGGACTTATTCTGCCAAATCTATGGACTGTTTCCCATTACTTAACACATCTCGGTTTGTGCACTTCCTATATATGAAATGTAAAATCGACCATTACTTGACCTATGTAACCACATTCTACTGCCCAATCAACACTTGAAAAGAGAAGCGGGTGCTGCTCTTTCAATAAACGAATCAGTAGCCATCAGTTTAAACTTCTAATTGATACGAAACACACCCTTCAAAAGCAACTATTAGTCTCACTATCAATTTAAACTTTTAACTGTAACATGTTACATTCTTCCATTGCAACTACAATAAAGGGTTCCTTAGGGGACTTACGAGCACCGGAGCCACTGCAGGGAAAGCATGGCTGAGTGTTCTCTCTTTTGGCCTGCAACACAACAAATGAAAAGAGAATACAAATGAAAAAGCCCCAAGCTTTAACCCTAAAATCTATATGCAAATGGAGGCAACCCCAGCCAAGTTAGTTATCTGTTGACTTAGTAACCACGAGGTTCAATTCCAAATCCGACTCACACGGGAGTGGCCTATTGGTCTTATTGGTTTAAACCGATTAGCTATGAACAATCTAGACTGATTTATGTCTTTACGATAGGTTTATCTAGTGAATGCAATCATGAATCTATCATACTACTCCTATGTCAGTAACCAAATACAAAGAGAAGCTTACAGCGTTGTCAATTTGGGTTTCATAGAACACTGGAATTCCAATCCCAACTGCAATGCTCACAAATCCAACTGAAATTGCTACAATCTGCAAAAACACCAATATACATAACAAATCAGAAAAAAAAAACAAATCTGATAAAATGGGAAATGAAATGAAAGGATGAGGAAAAAAACCGTGTTTTGGTCAAGATCAGCTCTAATACATGGAAAAGAAGGCGGCGAGCGCTGGGTTTTGAAGGGTTTCTGGGAAAGAGACAATGAAGGAGATGAAGAGAGCTTGAGAGGGCAACAAAGAAAAGGAGACTGAAGCTTAGTAGCAGACAACATTTTCTTTTTATTTTTTTTTTTTAATTTAAAATTGTTTTCCTGGACTGAATTTATGTGAAGGGATTTGTTCTTGGTGGTGGTGAGATTTCTACAGCCTATTGGATGTTGTCAAGTGGGAGAAATTGGAACAAGTGTTGACAATGGAGGACTTGGATTTTGTGGGGTCTTCTTCAATTTTCACCAGAAAATTTTGCTCTTCAATTTCCAGCTCCACTGCACAGCCATTCATAATCATTATGGACCTTCATGCTCTTCTTTAGGGCCTCATCTAACCAAACTTCATTCTGCTCTTATCTGGGCCTTTCAGGTTGCAATGGGGCTTGAATGGACTCTATTTCTTCAAACAACAAAAATTGGAGGTGGGTTGATTTTAAGGTTGAAAGATCGATTTTGTATGTGTTTTTCATGTTAAAGAGTTTTGAGTTAAACTGAATTTGAATTAATTGTATAATGATAGAGATATATTGAATGTGTAATAGGTATTTAAACTCAATAAAAGACGTTAATTGATAAGACACCTTTATTAGGTGGAAGAATTTCTTGATAGCTTTCTCCTGGTCTATCATAGACCGTTCTTACTAGCCTATCACCGAGAGCATTAGTAGTATGTACTTAAACCAAATAAGAAAACTACATTCAAAAGACTGACATATCATGTGAGAAAGCATCTCAAATTTAGGTATTATTTTATATTTTCTTGTAAATTGATGTAGAATTGTAATAACGTAGATGTTTAGTTGAGACAAAACACGATTTTGAATTCGGAGGAAGGGAAGATGCATGTGCATTCATGTACCACAAGCAAAAAAGACAAAGGGTGAGGTTAAAACCAAACACTTGGTATGTTCAAAAAAATAAACCAAACACTTGGTTAGAAAGAGTAGGTAGCTAAAAAAGGAGTGGAGGGTAAAGACTAAAGAGTAAAGAGGAAAGAGGAAAGGGTGGGGAATTTGGAGATTGAAAGTGAAAATGACAGACCATCCATACATCAACCTACCATTATCATTAGGAGGCATGTGCTGTGGGATTTATGGGC
Organism: Ipomoea triloba; assembly: GCF_003576645.1. Lineage (NCBI taxonomy): Eukaryota > Viridiplantae > Streptophyta > Magnoliopsida > Solanales > Convolvulaceae > Ipomoea > Ipomoea triloba. Next base: position 23,172,007 of record NC_044921.1, on the reverse strand, counting down.
AACGCCCTTTTGAGTCTTTTGTCCCTTTTCTAGTGTCCTCCACAAGGTTAGGATCCAAGGCTTAATTTGCTTATGTACTCACCCCACCTATCAACAATTTCATCTCATCGAGAATCAAAAGTTTGAACTCATGTATATAATAACATTTTTAGAAGAGTTATCTTCAAATAGAACTTATATTTGAAAAAGAGAGTTGAACATCTTTGGGATTTTCAATCAAGGTTAGACTATACATGTTTAGTTGTCTTTAAATACCCACCAAGATGAGGCTATTCCTATCTAGTTGATTACAAATATCATTATGGGTGCGGCTATTTCTACCTAGTAGTCTTCTTCTTGCGTAGTTGTCTTCAAATGCCTACGAGAGTGAGGTTATTCCTATTCATGTTGAGTAGGACCTTAAAAGGTGATAAGATACTATTTAATTGTGAGTTGAAACGATTCTCGTTCATGCTGGATAGGATCTTAAGGGATGATAAAACATTCCCTCATGCTAGATAGTGATCGTCAACAAACGGTAAATTTGTCAATTGCTAGCATAATTGACTTGTTAAGTGAGTTAACGTGTTTTTTTAAGTGAGTTAACGTGGACAAATTGTTACAATAGATATTTGGTAATTAACATTAATTTTTAGATAATTTGCGAATATTTTTGGACCCCACACACCGAGCATCCTTTGATTCCATTCCCAAATATTGATAAGAGCAATTTTTTTTTTTAAAAACCAAACTAAGACTTATCTTGAGTTTTAAAGTATTTGTCTTTTAAACACTCGTTAAGTTGAAGAGACTCACAACATCTCATTTCCACCTTATGAATGCTGAGCAAAGTTATTTTTAGGTAAATAAATTTTAAAGTATGAACAACATCAAAAATCTTAAAGTAGGTACTAGGTACGACCTAATGGTCCTAATGTAATCATATATTGTACTCTTAACTTTATTTCCTATTATACAGATAAAATTACAACCTTTTTTTGTACGATAAAAGCTTAATTATTATGCCATAACATACACAACCTTTTGCACCATAACAATGACAGTGACAATAATGCAAAAGCAAATTAGATCATATCCGATTGCGTCAAGATTACGTTAATCTGATAATTCACTTGACACCCGACAACTTTTAACAAAATAAACAAATTTAAAAAATTAGTATTTTCATCAACTACCATATAATGTGATAACAATGAGAGCTTGATTGATCGATTCAGTGAGAGAGAGAGTTACAAATAATAAGGTTACACTGAACTACCTATACAACAGGCTACATACTAGGAGTCTGACTCTAACAATAATATACTAAGTGATAGCGTAAATGTAAACGGGGTCTACGATTACGCTACGGATACGTGTGTTACGGGTGGTGAGGAATGTCGTTCGGCCGGTCAGACGGTCGGTCTACCGGTCAACGACTGAGCGGTTCGAGGCTATATCGCTCTACGGGTGACGAACAGTAATAAAGAGTAAGCAGGAGAAAGACAATCGGCAAATCGCAAGTGTATTAGTGTAGTACTGATGAGTTCCCTTTTTCAGTGAGGGGAATGACCCCTATTTATACAAAGTGGATTCACTATGCACATGGTGTCTGATATGCAAGTGGAGGGCATATGGGCTGTCACTCCGCAAAATGCGCATCGGTTTGCTCGAAGTGGTTGAGTTACTCGAGGTGATGAAAACACGGATCCCTTGTTCCCGAAAAGTTGTCGGTCGTCACATCAAGCAACTGTTGCGCTCGTGAGCCTCCAATCCACAAGGTGTGTTGCTTCCGATCATGCGGCCGACGGACCGGGTGACCGTCGACGGACCGTTTGGGTGACCGTTGACGGACAGGTTGGGTGACCGACGGACAGGTGATTTACGGACCGACTAATACATGTGCATATTTACCCATCACTAAGTCTAATATTATTTACATGACTAACACACCCCCTCAAGTGCAAGGTGGTAGAGAAACAACATTGAGCTTGCCTCGTAGAGTCCCAAACCGGGCCGCAGGAAGCGGTTTGGTGAAGATGTCGGCCAGCTGATCCTTTGTTGAGATAAAATTGACAAGAAAATCCCTAGATGCAACTTTGTCCCGAACAAAATGGTAGTCTATCTCAACATGTTTGGTTCGGGCGTGGAACACTGGGTTGGCGCACATGTACGTGGCTCCGAGGTTGTCGCACCAGAGTGTCGCGGGGCGGCCAGAGTGAAGTCCGAGTTCACGCAGCAAGGATATAACCCAAGTGACTTCAGCGATAACATCGGCTAACCCTTTATACTCAGCCTCAGTGGACGACCGAGCAACTGTGCGCTGCTTCCTAGATACCCAGGAAACAAGATTGGCCCCAATAAAGACGGCGTAACCACTGGTGGATTTGCGATCAGCCGGACACCCGAGCCAGTCGGCGTCGGAATAAGCATGTATATCAGCTGAGGTCGACGAAGATAAACGCAAGCCGTGATCCAACGTGCCCTTAACATACCGTAGCACCCGCTTCAGTAAGCCCAGTGCTCAACTGTTGGTACATGCATGTACTGACAAAGCCGATTGACTGCATATGAGAGATCGGGGCGGGTGATGGTGAGATACTGGAGTGCCCCTGCGAGCCGCCTGTACTGTGTCGGATGATCAAACGTATCAGTAGTCGGAGATACCGCATGCGAAATAGACGCCGGTGTCGCAAGGGACTTACAATCAGACATGCCGGCCCGGGTTAATAAGTCCTTCATATACCGACGTTGAGACAGAATTAACCCGCCTGGAACTGGTAGAGTCTCAATCCCAAGAAAAAAAGTTGGTGTGCCAAGATCGCGGATTTTGAACGTGTTGGAGAGCCTCTGTAGACATAGACGAGTAAGAATACCCGGTCAGAGCCATCAGTGTAGTGGAAAAGTGACACATCAGTCTTGGAAGCTAAGAAGCCCGTCAACAACAGAAAATCATGCAGCCGCTTAAACCATGCCCGGGGTGCCTGTTTGAGGCCATACAGTGAGCGCTATAAATGACAGACATGATCGGGATGAGCCGGATCCTCGTAACCTGGCGGCTGCCGCATGTAGACGATTTCGGCTAAGTGTCCATTCAGGAATGCATTGTGGACATCTAGCTGACGTAGCGTCCAACCCTGTGAGACAGCAAAGGAAAACAAGAGTCGTACTGTTGTCGGTTTGACAACAGGACTGAATGTGTCGAAGAAGTCCTCACCGGCAACCTGGTTGAACCCCTTGGCCACTAACCGAGCCTTGATTCGCTCGATTGTGCCGTCGGTTTTCCGTTTAGTACGAAACACCCACTTGCACCCAATGATATTCATACCTGGTTTGGGAGGGACAAGAGACCAGGTACAATTATGAATGAGGGCATTGAATTCTTGGTCCATGGCATCACGCCATTGTGGATGACCAATAGCTTGAGTATAGCATGTGGGATCTGCGACGTTAGCCGTGAGAGCCTGAAACTGCTCACTGGTGCCCTTTGTCATGTGACGTAGGCGCATGTTGTGCCCACGCTGTTGTGGGATGGTTGTTTTGCGCCGCTTTGTCCCTCGGGCGGGCGGTGGTAAAGCCGGAGCAGGAGATGGCACACTAACAGGTGCTTGCACAGGACCAATCGGACTAGAGCCCCACGGTTTAGTTAAGGGTGTTTTGTCACCTGTTCCCTGAACAACAGAAGCATAGGGAAAAGTAGTCTCGTCAAAACGGATGTGCCGACAGATATACGTTTTCCCATTATCAAGATTTAAACATTGATACCCTCGGAAGGACGTAGGGTAACCTAAGAAAACACAGGGTGTTGACCGGAACTCCAGTTTATGACGGTTATAGGGTCGGAGGTGAGGAAAGCACAGACACCCGAAGACCCGGAGTGAGGTATATGTGGGTGGGGTTTTGAACAGTCGGTAGTGTGGAGTATCAAACTGTAAGACTAATGATGGCAACCGATTGATTAAGTGGGTAGCAGTTTCAAAGGCAGAGTCCCAATGTTTTAGTGGAACAAACCCTTGGGCGAGTAAAGCTAAGCCGATTTCAACAATGTGTCTATTACGGCGTTCTACTCGCCCGTTTTGTTCGTGCGTGTATGCACAGGATTGTCTATGAACAATTCCAAGGGACTGAAAAAGACTATGTAATCGGCGATATTCCCCGCCCAAATCAGACTGAATGACCTTGATAGAACGTGAAAACAAACGTTCTACCATGGCCCTGAAACTGTCAAAATTTTATAAATATCGGTTTTTACATGTAGAGGATATAACCACGAATAACGTGTATGGTCGTCTACAAAAAGCACAAAATAACGAAAACCACCGGCTGAAATAACCGGGGCCGGACCCCAAATATCAGAATAAATCAAATCTAAAGCATTTAAACTAGAATGTTTTATTCGTTCTAATGGAAATCTAGACGACTTTCCCATTTGACACGGGGTACAAAGACTTGGTGAACTCAATTTTTGTGGAGCAACCGGACATGATTGAAGGACACGCTGGAGGCCACGAGCATGCGGGTGGCCTAGACGTTGATGTCAGATGACAGAAGGAGCCCGGGCGGTCAGGTAAGCCGAGTGAGCCCCGGGAACGGATAGTGTGTACAAGCCACCCGAACTGGAACCTTTAAGCAGAACCGCCTTCGTGCGGCAATCCTTGACAACAAAAAAAGTTGGATGGAATTCAAAGAAAACGTTATTATCAGTAGTGAATTTACTAACAGACAATAACGAAGCAGATAATTGCGGTACATGTAGAATGTTTGATAATTTTAGAGATTTAGAAACGGAGGGAATCGAGTTAAAACCGATATGAGATATGCCCAAACCTGCTCCATTACCAACTCGGAGTACATCTGTACTGGAATAATTCTCCGAATGCGACATCATGGACTGATCCGGAGTAGCATGCGCTGAAGCTCCCGTGTCCAGGAACCATGTCGACGCATCCACGGGGAGTCCATCATCGCCAACAGCAGCCATGTTAGCCTGCGCCGGTGGTTGATCGGAGTAACGCCGGTAACAATAGACTGCTGTGTGGCCGTGTGAGCGGCATATTTGGCACCTTGGCGATCCTGCACGTCCGCCACCACCACCGCGATTCTGCCCGCCGCGACCACGGTGAGACCACTGGTTGCCACGACCTCCACCACCGCCGCGATGATTGCAGCCTCCTAGACCTCCATTGCCGTGCTGCCTGCGACCGCGGGTGGCTGCCATCGTCGTCGCCTGGCCAGGAGGAACCACGGCGTCGCCCAGCGCAAGCTCATCGGCGTAGATAAACTGCTGCGCCTGCAAGCAGTCCGACAACTGCGGAATTGTCACCGGTTTGCCGGCAACGACGAGCGAAGCCGCCATCGATATGAACTCAGGCCGGAGTCCTCTAAATACGTAGAGGTTCTGTTCATCCAGTGAAACCGGATGACCGGCCAAGGATAAGTCCTCGATGAGAAGTTGCGCTCGACCAAGATATTCGGTGGTGGTCATGTCGCCTTGCCGCAGCGACTGAAACTGAGCAAGGAGATTGAGACATCGAGCGCGTGTTGGGATCCCTAACGCCATCTCGATGGATCGCCACAGCTCCCGTGCGGTGGTGCGGCCAACCGCAAGGTACATTACCTCTTCGGAAAGGGAGGAGATCAACATGGACATGATGGATTGATCCTGTTGCGACCAAACAGCGTACGCCGGATTGGCGACGAGAGAGGAGGCCTCATCAGTGGTCGCCGGCTGCTGCGTCGTGGTGCTGGTAGCGACGAGCTCCTGCGACGGAGGCAGGTTGGTTCCATCCACATAGCTGAGAAGGTTTTGGCCTTTGAGGAAGGGGATAATTTGGGTTCGCCAAAACAGAAAGTTACGTGCGGTGAGTTTTATAGATACGTAGTGATGGGCGGAGATGAGAGAATTATGGGAGGTGGCTGGCGCCGGTGAAGCGGCGGCGCTGACAGTACGTTCCTAATCATTGGTGGCCATCGGAAAAAGAGGGGAGAGGAAGCGGGAGATACCTAACACTAATCTGATATCAAATGAGAGCTTGATTGATCGATTCAGTGAAAGAGAGAGTTACAGATAATAAGGTTACACTGAACTACCTATACAACAGGCTACATACTAGGAGTCTAACTCTAACAATAATATACTAAGTCTAATATTATTTACATGACTAACAATAACATCTCGATTATTATTTTAAATGAATGGATAGGTTCAAACATGAATAATGGGAGTTTAGATTCTTTGAGTTCAAAATGTTTAGAAAGTACAGAAAATATACTCCTCGTAAAAGAATCACGAGTGTTTCAAAAAAAAAAAAAATTCGTATTCAAGGCTAGGCTACATGATATTCAGCTTCATGTGCACTATAACCCAACAAAGTATATGTAATCTTTTATACTTTGTATCTATCAATGATTTATGAATTAAATTGTTCAATGTATGTTACACAAAATCATTGGTAAAAAATTCAAATAACATTACTCATACATTAAATTAAGATATTAGAAGACTATAATTATAGGGAAAAAAAACTTTTTTCAGAAAGGTAGAATCATAGATGAAAAAAGTGTCAATTGATTTTTTTTTTAAATTATGAGTGAAATAAATTGCTTATAGTGGGGTTTAATAATATACCTAGATTTGCTTTTTGGGTGGTTCAATAATATACTTTTCTCTTTATTTGCTTGTCCAATTATGGGGTGAGGATTTGATACCTAAGAAGCCCTTTCGTCTTGGAAATACGACTACCCAATGTGAAGGAACCAGCTCTCACGTCACAGTCTGGCACTCTGGCCCTTCTCCTTAAAATTCATGTCTCCTATCCAAAAAAAAATAAAAAAAATCAAGTGAGTGAAGCATATGATTTACATAACTGTTATGAATTTGGTCTTACCAACATTATTTGTATAGTTTGTAAGTTATTACACATGAATAAAATTTACTTAGTGCACAGTTTAGACAGTGACTTGCAAGTTCCTCTTGTTATAATAAAAAAAAAAGTAAAATATTCACGTCTCCTAATGAAATTGTCCTCATTAGTCGTTACTCTTTACAATTTCTCAATTAAATTAAATATATAGAAATATAATATTAAATGAATGAAAAGAAGTTGTTAATAAGGTGGAGTCCGCATCAAACATAAATGATTCTTACTATCATTTGTTTAGAGCTATTGGAAAGATTTTGAGAACATCAATATATACATAGGAAAATTAATTTTTGCATAGATTGGAGGGCAATACACTATAATCATTCTCGTTCAAATTTATAAATTTTTTTAGACACCTCCCAAGAATTTAACAATGCAAATTCATTAATGATGTTGTGGGCGTGTATATATTACTCGGTATATATTTATAAAATGAATTTATCAGAATTTAAAGTTTTATTAGTTAATTAATGAACCGAATCAAGCTTAGTTTAATTAATGAACAAGCCATAATATAATCACACAAATAATATCCTTCTATTAACATCCTTTTCATCATTTATATTGTTAGATGTACCTTATCATGTAAAGTTTATATTAATGATGCTTGATAATTTCATTTTTTTATGATCAAAATATTCACATATGAACAACACCATCCAAGTTGGTGGAACAGTTAGTTTAGTAATCATAATGTTCAAAGTTCAATTTCTCGTGAAAGTTATATATTGAGTATTGACATTTTTTATTTGAGTCGGTTAATTATGGTCTATAAGTAACTTAAGCTGATTTATCTACTCGTGATAATTTGACAACTAAGGTCAAAATGTAAGTTTCACATAAAGTATATATTTGATCAGTGGTTGTAGAGTTTTTTTTTTTAATAAAAATTTTTTACATTCAATTAATATTTCTCGTTCAAATTTGATGGGAGGTCATAAAATTGAGTTTCAATGACTTTTTGTATTTTAGTATATTGTGAAAGTAATTATAAACATACACTACATTGTATCAGAATCAATAGTACTAAAAAAAATTGAACTATTCATCTGTTAGTCACTCTGTGACCGTGACCCTAACATCTCCAACTGCCCCAACTTAGACGTTATACTCTTTTTCTTATGGATAAGACTGCTTATCAGGTAATAGTTCTATACTTCTAAAGTTCTAATCCATGGCGCCCAATCAATCTGAACCGTTGATGTGATCGAACGGTGTCGGAAACGAATGCTCACGCTATCACCGTGGGTACTCTCGCACCAAATCCACTGACGGAGTTTAAAAGGCCAAAAATTTATAATTACGATAGACATTACTCGATTTCAAAACACCCGTTGGCAGTTCGGTCATTTCCGCTTTCTCTAGTCACACTCAACCTCATCGCCGCCGACATCGCAACGGTTCGCCGTCGCTGTACGGCGGTGCCGCTTTTCTGCTCGCCGGGATCTTCTGCACCGGATTCGAGCATCTCGCTTCGCCGCTACTCTCAACTACCGATCATTTGAGATAGTTTGCAATTGTAATTTCATTTTGTAGTCCTCTTCGTCTGCTCCTTTTAGATGCCTGGTTTTATATACTTAATTGCTTTTTTCTCTAATATGATTTTGAGCTGAAGATTGATTACTGGTTTTGATTGTACTTGTCTGTGTTTTTTTGTGGCTGCTTAGATGATTATCATGCCCTAGTTGTTTTCATCACTCCTGTAAACTTGTTCAGTAACTCCGTAACTGTTTTTCCAGCAGAATAGAACTTTGTATTGAAGCAATGCGTTCGCACAGTTCATTTGTAAATTGTGATGCAATTTTTGTCTATTTACTCTCGCTGGATAATGCTGTGTCTTAGGATGAATTCGAAGAGGGGGATCTAAGTACTAATTTATGACAATAGTCTGTTTGGGGTGCAGACACGCTGAGAAGTAGAGAGAATTTTTGAATTTCTATTTATTATTTTGTAAATTGCTCTTCATCACTTCTTATTCAAACTAGTAGGAAGTCAATTCTTGGGTAGTTGAAACTTGAAAGTATGTTGGTTTGTGTTTTTTGTTGATCCTTTGTATCTCAACTTCTATGATTATGGCAATTAAATGGTCCATATAGAAACTTTATTTTAGCCAATTGGTACTACCAAACGACTGGCCAACCATGGATTTTAACCTTTTTAACTTTCACTATTTTTTGCATTAATATTCAATGCACGCTTTTATGCTTCTAGAAAAGCCATATTAGTTTTCTACTGATTTGTGAAAATTCCTGTTGTGAAAGTGGGAAAAAAATCCTTGCCAAAGCTGCTCTGATGTGTTTGTTTTCACCCTTTCCCTTTTCAGGAAATCAACATGATTGGCTCGTTTCTCACCAGAGGCCTTGTGTATGTATTGTCATAAGCTGTATCAAGTCAAGTTCTTACAGTTTCATAACTTAAATGTTCTTCACTTTTCCTCATGCAGGATGGCTTTTGGTTATGCATATCCAGCTTATGAGTGCTTTAAAGCTGTGGAATTGAATAAGCCAGATATCCAGCAACTTCGCTTTTGGTGCCAGTATTGGTATACTGCATTTTGTTTGTTCAAACCTCTAAAGAAACCTAGTTGTGAATCTCAGAAGTAACCACCCTTTCCAATATTTTCAGGATCATAGTTGCTACAATGACTGTTTGTGAGAGAATTGCTGATACTTTTATCTCATGGTAATGATGATAGAGTTTTTCATAAAACATACTTTATTTGGATTTCTATTGTGTTTGTAACATTCTTTTTCATTGCTTGTGATATTGTTTGTTGTAGGGTTCCTATGTATAGTGAAGCTAAGTTGGCATTCTACATATACTTGTGGTTCCCAAAGACTAAGGTTTTTTAATGCTCAGTTGGTCACTCCATGTGATTTAACATTTTCCTTTTGTTCAATTAGTTTCACTTGCCATATTTTAAAAAGGTTTCTTCTTCATTTCTTCTTGGTACCCATTTTAGGGAACAACTTATGTCTACGATGCATTCTTTAGGCCATTGGTTCTAAGACATGAGCCGGAGATTGATCGCAATTTGCTGGAACTGAAGACTTGGGCTGGAGATGCAGTATTTTTGTATTGGCAAAAGGCTGCTAGTTATGGTCAGACAAGAATTTTTGATGTCTTGCAGTATATTGCTTCACAGTCAACTCCATCTCCTCCCCCTGCACAGGTATGTATGAGGATGCATTATAATAATAATCATGCTCTGTCTATTTAAATTATACCTGCCTAATTGCAGCTTTCATTTGCAAAACCAGTGTGATAATCTAGTCTTTATAAATCTAGAGTGATGTCTTTGAACTTTGAAAAGTCAATAGCCCTTTGTACTAATCGTAACAAGCACATTTTTTAAGTTGGAAAAGTTAAAAAGTAGTAATCATGTTTAGGAGCAGCACAGCTGGTGACATTGGATGTCAATGTGACTTTAGTTTATTGATTGTTTTTTCCCGTTTAAATAAGATTTGTGACTGAACCCTGCATTTTAGTAGATATTCTTCTTTTAAGCCATTGCTTTGAATTGCAGCCACGGAGGCAAGGCCGACCTCCTGCACCACCAAATCAGAAACCAGAATCTGCAACAACAGAGCCACAAACTGAAGATCGGCCTCCTGCTGCTCCCGGTGAATCTGCAACCGAACTTGAAGATGGTGCACCTCCTAAAACAGCTGTGCCCACTGCTTCCTTGAATGCTCAAAAAACCACACCAACAAAACCCCTTGCTGAAACCAGCAAAGCTCCAAGTTCCAGCGAAGCACAGGCAATGCAGATTGATCCCGTGCATTCTGTGGCAGACGAAAGCACCAAACCCCCCACCGATACTGTTATGGTGGAAGGGGCTGCTCGAGTTACTAGAGCAAGGTCGAGGAAAACCCAGCTTGCTGCTTCAAACCAGTGACTATCGTGCGGTCAGGCCTCTTAGTCCCTTACCATGTTACTTTGTGAAATGTGTTTAGGTGGTAGGTAAAAAAGGATGGTTTTATAGGTCCACAATGTGTACATTTTCACATTTCTTTCTTTCTTTCTTTCATTCATTACCTCAAGTTGTGTCCGTGGTTTTTAAGCATGGGCTGACAAAAATGAATGGGTAGGACCAAATGGAGGCTATTAATGAATCTTTGCTCATGACATCAAGCGTTAACTAGGAACTCCTCTGCTACTGCTTTACACAAAAATAGTACACCTTTATGGTCCTTAATAACAGATTTTCAATCTTAAGATATCATATGTTGCAACTCAAACTGTAAAAGTTGTAATATTCGGTATCTTAGGAAATGAACTTGATTTACTAAACTCTACTTAGAGACTGAAATTGCGTTTTTTCCCTCTTGTTTAAAATTTTAAGCTCTCTTGTGGTCCCTTCACCCTTTAGTTTATTGTAATGGCGCAAGCGCAATACCATGGACCAAGGTTTACCTTGTATTGTAGACCCTGGTCCAAAAATAACTTTCAGATTTTGTGCCTGTAGTTGACAATTTCTGTACATGTAGCTATTATGTTACGTGTCAACAATTATCAAGTTATTTGTTTACCTGTACAAAAACTGTTAACTATATATACAGAACATACAGAATTTTTGTATCAGGTTACAATACAATATGAACCCTGGTCTATACCAATTGAATTAAGACGTTGCTGCCTCCTGCTGGTAGTTCTGTCCATCATTATAACGTGGGGCATGGTCTACGTACATGGTCCTTGGTATAACTTGCCTAAATTTGTTAGGTAATATGTTTATGCCATTTGGTGCTATAAATTTAGTGTTAAATAAAACAGAATTTTTGCACCTACTGACGTTGCTTAAATTGATTATTACGTCAATGTACGTAAAAGTTATGTTCGGAACAAGCGTTTTCCATAAGACTAGATGCCAAGGAAAGTTTCATTCTTGTTCTTAAAGCTTTCCCTAGTTCTGACTTTGCCCTAAATATTTCAAAGTATCAACTTCTCATTTACAATAAGTATAAAAGATCAATTGTTTACTAATTTATTTTTCAATTGGTGTTTTTGAAAAATTTTAAATATAAAATCAATCTTGAACGACAAATTATACCACGGACCATTAAGTAGTATACTAAAAATTAACATGAAATTTCTATAGCTCCCACTTCAGGGGAAGAAATATTTGTAACTTTGAAAAAATATCCAAATGTGTGACAGAGCTTAAATACAAGTACGAATTGGCTGGAATAAACTTATCACTCACTCAAAGAGAGATAACCCCTACAGTCTTAAGATGACTCTCAGCATACATATCATAGCCAAAGACAGGCTAAAAAGATGCTGCTACTCGAAAGCGAAAGACACAAACCTAGAAGAAACAATACATCAATTCAGCTGTGCATCTGGTCATTGCTACATATCCGAGTACCGCTCAGTATATACCCACCAAACGCACTCATCTGCATATGTGGGTGGGTTCTCGACGGAAGAACCTGCATGTTTACCAATGACATTGTGATTAAGAAGCACAAAGTGAATCACGGGGCAGAAAGAGGATTGAGCATATACCTGATATTCACGGAGCCAAGGCTCAGAAATTTGTAAACCAATTGCCAATTTCTCGACTTGCAGATTGTGCATGCAAGTGGCTAGAGGCTGCAATCAAAGTATGTCGTCAGCCAAAACTTATATTTCGTATACATCCCAATAGAGAATGGTGCAAAACTATATGACATTGAAGAAATTTTGTTGATTTAGAATTGCCAAAAAAAATTTGTGCAATCATTACTACTAACGTGCAACTCTGTGCACATGTCAACATTTTCCGTTGAGTACATTGCTCAAAAGATTTTTTATACAAATCCTTGTAACCAGGTATTTTAATCTCCGAGTTGGTGTCTCATATGTTCAGCAAAAGACAGGATTTATCTGTAAGAAAACAAGACATCTACGAGACAGCAGACCTACCTGAGCATACTGATGGTAGACTGCAAATGAAGCTGAAAATGACAAAAGCGGGAGGATATCTTTGATAATACTCCAAGGGTCCATTTCTGGAGCAGCAATAATTAAGCTAGGAATAGATTTGAAGTTAGATCACAAAGTTAAATATATTGAATTTGCAAAAAAGACAACCCCGACAACTATACCAACCTTGAAAAGCCATTTTCTTTCCATGAGTTAACTACTTCCAGTGGTGCCTTCTCACCAGCCTTTGGAGCTTTACAAGGTTTTATTACTGGAGAACCCACTTTCTCAGGTGTAATTTCCATATTCCCATCATCCGAGGAGACACCAGCTCCTTCTACTCCGACAGATTGAACAGATGAAGTGCATGGGATTTCTTCCTGAAGAAGCTCGTTACTTAAATTTGACTGACTTCTGATGTTGCATGCCTGGTCCACCCCGTCCTCTGATGTTGAAGCTCCGGTTTGAGATGTACACAGGTCAGCCAATGACGCATGTACAATTCTAGATGAGAAACAGATGATAAGATCAATTTCTTAGGATAAAATGGTGGCAAAAACTAAATGTGCAAAAATAAAAGCAAATCTTTATGTTATGGTGTCAAAAATAGACCATTGCTCAAGGAAGGAAAAGAGAGATAATATACCTTCTACTAATTTCATCACTAAGATTAAATATCCTTATGATATCAGTAGGATATGGTGCAACTCCACGATAAGTATTGCAAACATAACCAGTACCTAAGACAACGGTTACAATTAGCAACTAAAAGAATCAGCATATAATAATATAAATTCAAAAGTATTTCTAACGATATTCAGCACTGTTGATAGAATAGATATCAGTAATACATAGACCTCATTGATTGAATGCAACTAAAATAATTTCACTTTCCAGCTGACAAATTCCAGAATTAATCACATTCTATATAATCATCTTTCAAAAAACTAAACTTAAGGGGGAAAAGAGGGATGGACACATTGCGGGGAAAAGTCTACGAAATATATTGTGCATTGGCGAATAAAAAAACAACTGCAATACTTATTATCAATAGATATATCAGATAATATACCTCCTAAACGTTCAGCAACAGCACCAGTAACTAGACCACCAACCTTGTCCACTACAAGTACATTGGCATGTGCAGTCACATTTGCCATAGAAAGCAGAAGAGATAAAGTGTCCACTCGCATGAACCTGACAATCATAAGCAAAGAAATTGAGAAGTGAAATCCACTTAAAAAATTAAATGCAATTTATGCAAGAACAAAATACTGCTTAGTGTTCCTCTCCATCTTTCTAAATGTGATAGGAAATAAAATTTTCTACTTATCTATCCTAAAAATGGCATATAATGAACTTACAAAAAGGACATAATGATTAGCAAAAAATGAAATAGTATTGAACATCAATCAGCAATAATTTTATTACCCAGTTCTGTCAGGATGCTTCTTGAAGTATGCCTCACATATGCTAAAAGGAAGAATGGAAAATAATACAAGTTAGCAACAGTTAAGATTCCTCCACTATATAAGAACTATTTAGACTTGAATAAATTTTTATTATTTAAATTTCAGGATGAACTGAAAAGAATTTTAAAAAGCCTATAATAGTCAAGTTGGAGTCAACCTTCGTGCATAGGGACGTCTGAGAAGTACTTTGGGTGCATACTTCTTCTGTTTCTTAAGCTTATATTTTTCCTGCAAGTATGAGTAAATAATTAACTCTGATTTACTTTCATATACACTGTATCAAATAACAAACATGAGCAAAGCGCACTTGTGAAAATTGAGTCTTCTTCTCAAAAGTTGCACTGTTTGCAATGAGAGCTTTGACTATTTCATCCCCAGATGCACCCTGTCTGCATCAAAGTGGTGATTAGCTTAAAGTTATTTCAGAATGTTGAAAGGAAAAAAAGTACTGTACAAGTTTAGCATGTTGTATTGTTAAGTTGTTAGTTTGTTACTAATGTTTTAAAAAAATCGCCAGTTGAAATTCAAACCTCCGCATTTCATCTATATCTTCACCAGTGAGACTTTGAGCTGTGTTATTATCAACTAGTGCTCGATTGTCTTTGGAGACATCTGTAGTTTGTGAGTCACTTTCTGCCTCAAGATTATTACCTGATCATGAAAGCATGGAAGAATAGGTCATAGTATTCACTTCCTCAATAACTGCTCCAGAAGTTGAAGGGACAAATTTAGAGAAAACTGAATGCTTTAGATTGATAGAAAGGCTAGAAACAGTCTCTCTTCCTCTTCCATCTTAAACCCTCAAGTCATTCCAAAATCTCCTAAACTCTAAGCCATTACCCTTTTCCTCCTCTCAAACACTGGATGTATAGACTTACAGAGGAAACACATGTGAGAAACAATGGCTATAACCTAATGTTGATCAAAAAGGTAAACACTCAAGCTTGACATTAATTTCATACAGGGGGAAGTATGAGGCTGCTTAAAATCTCTCCAGCTTAAGACACAGTAAACAGATAACCACATTCATATGGTTTATGAACATGTATCTATGATGATAGCAAATTACTAGTAATTAGCTTTCTTGGACCTAAAATAAAATTATCATGATGGTGATGATCAATAAACAGTAACACTCAAAGAAACTTTCCTTCATAAAACAATTTGTCAACAATTTAAAATATTAATACAGCCACTACAGAGTCTTTCCACAGGGAATATCCATATAATGCATTTATGCACTCACACTGTTTAAGCTCCTTGAAGCTTAATACTGTGTTAACAATGAAAATAGGAGCAATATACTAAAATAAAAATGGAAGACTTGACTGAATAAGCATACCTTCAATGGCCGGAGAAACACGAGCCAAAATTGGTCCTCCTTCTCCACTCTCCACTTGAAACAGAGACCCATATGGACAACCTATCAAAGGCTGAAGGGAGTAATTTTTATTCCCTATCTTCAATCTCCTGCAAAATAGAATTAAGCTTCCCTGTGAACGTAACATCACAAAGCCAAATAACATCACGCACCTCATTAAACACAATACTAACTTAGATTCGTTAGAAACTCAACAGAACATATATCTACACATGAACTCGTAGAAAAACACATACACAACTGTATTGTAGCAGCTGTTATTGTACTGAACACTTACGAGGCATGAGTTAGACGAGCGAAAACCAAACGGTCGCCATCGTTGATATCAAGCAAGACACTGCAACCTTCCCAGGTAATTCTAGGGTTAAGGCTTTTATTTTGATACGAATGTTCAGGAATTGCTTCGTTTACGGACATTTTTATCTTAATTTAGAGAGGAAAAAAAAAAAAGTGACCTTGATTGAGTTCTATTCTTCTAATTCTTAGACGGATAGAGTCAATATGTACTGGTGTAGCATTCCCAGTTGCAGGGGGACATAAACCCTAGATTCCTTAGAAGATGATATAGTAACAGAATAACGTATAAAGGCGGTTTTCCTACTTTTCAAAAGTCGGATCCTTAATGTAATTGGGCCTTCAAAGCCCAATAATTGTTATTGGGCTTTTAACATTTTTTCTTTATTAATTTACGGAAAAATACACAATCTATTCTTACTTAATTAAAATCATGAATATCTAAATATTTTTTAGCTAAAGACCTTGTGGTCTAGTGGCATTCAATGTCCCGATTTACACTCCCACATAAAAGATGGGAGTGAGTTCGATGCCTGAGTAGGTCTACTCAAAAAAAAATAAATACCTTTTACATTTAAGGACATGATGCTCAATTTCATGGCGTCTAATATAATACATATAAAAAACTTTTAGTATATTAAAACTAATCCTTCAATATACTAAAAATAACATTTGTAAATCATGGTTGATAGTGTGATTTGCCGTCTTTCAATAACAAAAGTGGGCTGAAATTAATGAATGGGCTATTTTGGGATGGACCCATCATTGGGCTAACTTCGTCAAAGAAGCCCAATCATTGGCAGACGTTGACTCCACTCTCTTCCTCCGACCTCCGTCAATGGCGGCAAGTTTCTCAGCTTCCTTTGATCTAAATGCATTTGTATTTTTCGAATTGATTAGCGGCTATCCATGGCGGTTGCGATTAAACTTCCGGTGGATACCGTAGGAGGACTTTGTAACTCCATTTTTACGAGTACGAGCAATAGAGCTAGTGATAGCTTTATCAGAAGGAGAAATTCTTCGGTTAAAATGTGCTCTTCCCACTCCGGTGCGCCATTCCAGAGCCTCGAGGAATCGCCGCCAACTAAATCGCAGAAGAATGCGATTCCGATAATGGTACCTTCTTGTTGAACCCGATCTCGTATTTTTGCATATGTTTGTAATTTCTCGGAAATTTTGTTTTATTTTCAGTTACTGAATACTGTACCTTTCGTGCAATAGTACTGTATGTTGCATTATCAAAGTACTTGATACCTGAATTAGACGTAAAATTATATTTTTGCTGCCAAATGCAAAGTTTAATCAAGCATGTTATTCCATATATTGTTTTTATCATTTGTTTAGGTGAACGGTTGTACTGGAAAAATGGGAAGGGCAGTTCTTGAAGCTGCCATTTCTGCGGGACTTCAGCCTGTCCCTGTGGCATTTAGTGGTCTGGGAAATTCAGGAAAGATTGTTCAGGTAGGTGGAAAGGAAATTACATTGCATGGTCCCTCTGACAGAGAGAGCACTCTTTCATCAATCTTTGAGGAGCATCCAGATTTAGTTGTGGTGGATTACACAGTTCCTGCTTCTATTAACGGTATGTTCTTGTAACGTATAGGAACTTCTACGAGGGAAAGAATTAGGAATGTGTTGTTTTGGGTTTTGTATTGGGATGCATGTACTTAACTGGTGTTCAATTTTACTTAACATCATGCTTATATAAATTATTTTCTCTCTCTTTGCAATCATTTTAGCACCTTTAGTGCTTTGATTTTGTGGAAGTTATGCTATCATCTCTAGTCCTCAACCATGAGATGGTCATTATTCCTGCAATCAAGATTTAAGAATGTGTTGTTTCTGGATTTCTCTTTTTGATGTTTTTGGTTGCTTCGCTGCACATACAGATAATGCAGAGTTGTATTGCAAAGTTGGAGTTCCTTTTGTGATGGGAACTACTGGTGGAGACAGGAAGGCATTGTATAAAACAGTGTCAGACTCTAATAACTACGCTGTGATCTCCCCTCAAATGGGAAAGCAGGTATTGACACTAGTGCTTTTTAAAGTTTAAAATCTGACATCCTACCGTCTATGAATTTCTTATAATCTACTTGGTGCTATAGGTTGTTGCGTTTCTTGCAGCAATGGAAATAATGGCAGAGAAATTTCCAGGCGCTTTCTCTGGGTATAAACTACAGGTATCGTTATTATTCCTCCGCTTTGAATCATTAGTAGTGTTCTTTTTTATTCCTAGCCCAGCGAATATTCTAAGATGAGGTCATTGCAAAGAAAAGTGAGTTCATAGGATGCAAACAACCTTTCAACTCCTCAGTCTTCACTACCACATAGATTATTGTTTTCTGTCCATACCATTTACTTTTTATTTATTACATTAAAATGCGGAGGCTTATAATTGAAAGTAACTTGTGTTGCTGAATAGAGATCCTTTGCAATGAAAAGTTAATTTTTACTTCATACAAGAAATCACGAACGGTCTTAACAAATACTTAATTGACTTGAAACTGGAATGCATCCTAAATAAATATCCTTATTCCCTACAGTCAATAGATGATACGGTATTCTGTTTATCTCTGCATTGCACACATGATTGCTGTATTACCAGTTGTACCGCTTTTATTTCTATAATTCAATTCTCTGTAATTCCTATTTGCTTAATTGCTAAACTATCTTACTTTTAATATCATGACTACACACTGGAAAGTTGATTATTTTCCCTTGAGGATTTTTCTATCTCAAAATATTACGGAGTAATTGTTAAGTACTCGAAATTGAAAAGTTATGCCATTTAGAGTTCTGATTGTTCCCTTCTGTAAACATGATTAGGTGGTGGAGTCTCATCAAGTTAGCAAATTGGACATATCCGGGACTGCCAAAGCTGTCATATCATGTTTTCAGAGATTAGGGATCTCGTTTGACTTGGATCAGGTTAGTGTACTGTATTTATGGTGCACAATGAGATTGTGGAAAATCCCATTTTCTTTTGTTCTATTAGCAAATTGCAACTAGAAATCTCAAGTACTCTGTATTAACTTTGGATTAAAATAGATATAGTTTCCAACCTAAACTAGATCTTTCTTGAAACTATACTAGTAGGTTGGTTCATTATTAGACATGTGATATAGATAACTTATTTTATTTAGATCCAGACTTCTAAAGTAGGGATTACTAGCTATTTGCTGTATTGTACCTTTCATAGCCTATACTTTCAGTTTAGTATTATTATTATTATTATTATTATTATTATTATTATTATTATTATTATTACTACTACTACTATTGTTGTTGTTATTTCTCCATCATTATAATTATCATTTGGTTTTTCATGTAGAGCTGCACAAATGTGACTGGTTTTTCTGTCATCCTCACTTAATAAATTAATAGCTACAAGTCAACAACACATACCACTAATCATATATCTTAACTTTCTTGTTTATCATTTAATAGGTGGAGCAGATACGCGACCCGGAGAAACAAGTTAAGATGGTTGGTGTCCCGAAGGAACACTTATCTGGTCATGCTTTCCACTCGTATCATCTGACCTCACCTGATGGAACGTAATGCCTCATCTCAAAGCTTTGACCTCTAATCCTCTTCGATCTGTTTGTTTTAGGAATACCCGTTGCTCAACCCTTCCTCCTCTCCCATTCAATATTGTTTGAATTCTAACTTGTCGGATCCCCATGCTCGTTCCCCGCAGGGTATCTTTTGAATTTCAGCATAATGTTTGTGGAAGATCGGTATATGCTGAGGGTACTGTCGATGCTGTTATCTTCCTTGCAAATAAGGTTGTAACGCTTCCATCTTGGTTTGAATTTGTTTAGCAGTAGTTGCGTGTATTAGTTCTGTCATCGTCCATCAGTTTCTTCTACTTCAAGGCACACACATCACACATGACACAACAATTATAATCTATTAACTTGCATAGTTCAGCAAAGAGCATGATGAATTATTGTTCTGCCTGCTCTGTATTTTTTTATGCATATAATGTTCAACATCTGTCTAACTACAGATATGAAATGTGCTATCGTTGCAGGTCAAATCTAAAGCCAACCAGCGGATTTATGACATGATTGATGTTCTGCAGGAGGGTAATATGAGATGAAATTCTGTTGAGCATATATATAATATATAAACATAAACGTGCAATCCAACTATCAGCTTAAGCTTTTAGTTGAGATGAAGCACATGTTGCAATTTGATATTAGAGTCAACCTCATGTTGGTCCACATGTTGCTTAGACCTCCAACTACCAGCTTAGGCTTTTAGTTGAGATGGAGCATATGCTTCAATTGATTCAAGCTAAGCGTTCTTTCTTATCTTTATCTTTGTAACACTTTAGCTTATCATGACTTCTAGCTTCAAAGTAGTCTAGTGGGGATTGAAGTTTTCCGTGTTTTGTTGCCTATTATCCGCCACTCCTCTCAGAACCTTTATGGAGTGGCCATGGCGCAATCATTTTTGGAGAATATAATGATAAACGTAATCGAGTACAACCCTCCCAACATGTCTATTTTTTAGTTGAGGAAGAGGCAAAAATGAATAAAATTTGTGATTTATTTATTTTTCTGAATTCAGAGTATGTCACGCCTTAACAACGCTCCCATGCAAGGCTAATCGTTACCAAGCTCAAAGAACTTGGAGCGGTTGCCATTAATGGTGTTCACCTAATACTTTGTATTAGTAAGGACATTTAAACATTATAAAACATTAATGAAGATTCTTTTTTTGTCCAATCATAACTCTCAGCAACTTTTAGGTTGTGTTTAGTTCAAATATGTAACATTACCATGTGAGTATTATATTACATCATCACAATCCCAATAAACGCACAGTAATTTTATATTTTTGTAATCTTACTTGTATTAGTAAGGACATTTAAACATTATAAAACATTAATGAAGATTCTTTTTTTGTCCAATCATAACTCTCAGCAACTTTTAGGTTGTGTTTAGTTCAAATATGTAACATTACCATGTGAGTATTATATTACATCATCACAATCCCAATAAACGCACAGTAATTTTATATTTTTGTAATCTTACACCACTTCTCGGAAGATAATCTTATTACCTAGGTAATATTATATTTATCATTTATGCGAACTAAATGCCTCCTAGTTTGTATCTCCCAAACTCAAACTTGGAATTTCTTTATTCCCAAAAGGTTGAATACCCAATTCCAAAGGCTCTCACGCCCCAACCCAACAAAACATATGGAAGGATGTAAATCATGATAACTCAACTGAACACGGAGGTTATGTCTTTACGTACTGCTCGCAAGGAGCCCTCCTCAAACTTGAAATTACTTGAAATTTCTTGCTTGTTAAGTTGGAAGAGACGCTCACCATCTCATTCATACACCATATGGATATAAAAAGAGTAAAATTTTCTTTTGGTCTTACCTTATGTTTTCTCAATTAGTCAACTAGAATTACACACTAATCATGTCCGTACCAAGGAAATTTTCAAGGGCAACAAAATACTTCCTTCTGAATAATTTAATGCCATATTATACTCCGTCATGATTATATTTTATATGAAGTTTATAATAATAATAACAACACTAAAATTCTTATGTTATGTTCCAAACTTCCAATGTTTTGTATTACACAAATTCCGGATTTTGTTTCAAAACAATTCCCTTAAATTAAGGACAACATTTTATAAGTTTCCTTATAATTTATAAATTTGATGGATCAAAAGGAAGAAATGTATATATTGGGTGGAAAACATCTTTGTTGATGAATGGGTTGCCTAATCAAACATGGAGACATCTGACCAGTGACCCCTAACCACTCCGATTTAGATGCTGAACTTTTTATTTAAATAATCAAAGCAATCCAGGCCATCGATTCTGTGCCTTTTCTTTTTTAAAAATAAAAATAAAAATTTTAATTTTTAAATGCAGTTTACTGTTCCAACAAATGGGTCAGCATTACCAACTAATCAACTGATTAGGAAATTCCTTATATGAACCTGGTTCAGACAGTCAGACCCACCTATATATGTATCAACCACATACATCGTATAGTTAAATGTTAATGCTAAGGAATAATAACAAACAGTTTAGACTTTAAATCAATTACTAATTAATTAAACCTCAACAATATAACCCACCAGTGGGCAGTTGATGAACATAAAGAGAGAGTGATGAGGAGGGGTCATATTGGGAATTCTTATTGACTATATGATCAATCACATCTGATGGACTTTTAAAATTAATATGAATTATACATGTGTGTGTATATACACACACATATGATGCCTCAGGTATGAATAATATATTAAAAATATATAACAGATTAAGGTGAGTGATCAGAATTTGAGCTGAATCATATTTAAGAGTTAGATAAGAACGAGTACCCACGAAGCAATAATTGTCATTTGATCTAAAGTTGAATTTAACTTGTATAGAAATTTATCAGCTAATATAATTATAAATATATTCAATGTTAAATCATAAATGTATGTACTTATTTTATGTATTTGCTAACATGCATTATCTTGTTTTTTGAAAATCTTGGTCAATTTGGATGTACTAGTGGGGTAAAATCCAAATAGTGCATGTGGAGAGTTAAGACTTTCATAACCCTGAATTGTTTTCTTGATGATGGACTTTAGTTAGTTGTAGAGTGAAGCATACTATATATAGATACTTGGACTTGGCCAAGAATTCTTAATTCTCTTGTCAACTTGGCATGTTGCATGCCATCTCACATCGTCCTCAGCTAAGTGCTAAGCCTAATATATATATATATATATATATATATATATATATATATATATATATATATATATATATGATTGGACCACAATTCTGACCACTCTTACCCTTGAAGACTTGGTGGAAGAAGTTAATCACGAAAATCTCAATGTCACTCATATGTTTTCGAATATCTGTATATTGATGCTCAAAACAAGATAAATGTCATAAAACGTACCTAGCATTTATACAAGAACTCCTAACAAACTTCGAGCAAAGTTCAATTTGATAGGGCACATTCCAACGGCCTCATTGACCACATTTCTTTCAAGAACTGCCATGGACTTCACACACCTCTTGGTCTTGTCCATCGCTGGAGCTGGCCTTTGTAGCTTATCGAATCTCACCTAGATATCAAGGCCAGACCTAAATTTTGTTGGGCTTATTTTCTTAAACTTGTAAGTGTTCAATATCTCCATCACATACTTCCCGCCCCTTGATAGAGGAATCAAATCTTGTACCATGCAACTGTCGAATTGAAGAGGAGGTTTGTATGTATACAATGATTGAAGATGACATTATTGTTGATCTTTTATACATGCATTCACATGGTATATGATGATAAGACTAATTTAACTGATTCTCAAAAATCTATCGGTCCGATGAAGGGGTTATATCTAAGGCAATAGATGAGGATGACATTTGTTGAATTTGATGTAAGAGGATATAGATAATGAAAGTCATGAAAGTGATGAGTCTTCCAATTTTTGGAGCAATACATACATAAATGATTATATTTTTGGCTGTTTTCGCTTCTCGTTTTGCTTGGCCTTGGAATCTGCAGGACCCTGGCCTCCACTATACAATATATATATGCACCAAGTGCGTTGATCTGATCATATCAAGCTAGCTAGCTAGCTTGTGATCTGAGCTGAGGCACAATTTGCTCTCATTTTTCCGGTCCTCGCCTTTAAAAAAAGATGTTATATAGAAGGATAGTGCTTGGATTTCAACAATCACTATCTGCCAAATTTACAGAGAGATCCCATACAAACTTCAACTCCACAGCGTCTCAAGGAAGGCACTCTGCGTGCACGCAAAATATCTCGTAGTCCCACATCGTTGAAATTCTCTTAGTGGTAGAATAAATCGTAGTAATTTATTGCATCTGAGAAATTGTGGCTTCAACGCTTTTAACATCATCCGATGAAACAAATCAATTTTAAAGAAAATGTAAACTCTCCTATTTAATCTCCTACACCGTCTTAATTTCGCATGTGAACTAGAGAAGCAAAGCCACTAATGTAAAAAATGGGGTTCATTGCCTTACCGGACTTATTAGTTCAATTGCTCAAGGGTCACTTTGAAAGTCTTGTTCAAGGGTCACTTTGAAAGTCTTGTTCAAGGGTCACTTTGGAAGTCTTACTCTAGCGGTCCAAAAAATCGATCACAGTAATTATAGACTGCAAGGGTGAAAACAGAAGACTAACTAGGCTATTTATAAAACTAGAATTTTTGCTAATTTTTCACTTATTCTTTTTGCACCTCCAATCATTATTGATCTACCCAAATTGATGGATCAAATTTTTACTTCTATCCGTGAAAAAAAAAAAAATTACTTCTATCAGAACTCTCCCCTATATAATTTGTGTATATATGTATGGATCATTATATGAATAATATTTCTTTCCAACTTATTTTTCTATCTAATATCCCATATGCATCCGTATGTATAGGGGGGAGGGGGGACATATGAGATATATGTATAAGGTGTCCAATAAAAGTGATGGATCCGTTGCAGCTTATATGGTCCAGGGATAGTTTTATGTAAAGAGAAAGAAGGAAAGACAAGAAGGAAGGAAACAAGGGAAAACAACCAAATAATAAAAAAAGGAAAAAACATGTTACTGAAGAACGCACGTTACTTGGTTCACATAATACTACACGCCGTGCCAGGTTCCATATATATGTCCTAACCCACACCACATGCTATCTTCACTGCCTAATTCACCAACTTGCTTATTAATACCTAATCCTTAATTAAAATGCCTCAGCCCATCCACTACACAAACCTTGCAACCCTTTATTATAATTATTGTCATTATTTGAGTGATGAGAGAAACCTACAATAAAACTTAATACAGATGACACGGCGAAGGCTAATTCTAGGCTGGCTAGCGTGGGTGGCTTGTTTCGTGACTACAAAGGTAATTGGATAGTAGGGTTCACTTCCAACATTGGCATCTCCAATAGTTTTATGGCAGAACTTTGGGAGTTTCGAGAAGGCTTACAATTGTCAAAAACCATAGTTTCGATAAGATCATTGCAGAAACGGACTCCAAATCCATGGTTCAAGCCTTAAGCAAGGAGGGTCCTTCCGCCCCGGGGTCAAACACCTTAGTTGAGGATTGTAAATTCCTCTTGAACCAGTTTCAAGAAGCCAAGATCATTCATATCTTTAGGGAGGGCAACCAGTGTGCGGATTTCTTAGCTAATCTGGGCCAACTCTCCCCGTAGGGCCTGTCTATTATGGATCACCCCCGGACGATTTGATTGTCCTTCTTCAGCGCGATGCGGCAAATGTGGCTACTTGTAGGCGTTGCTAACCTTCGGGACACTGGGTCCCTCCATTCTACCAAAATAAAAAACAGTGGTCGTGAGTTACGGATAATCTATGTTGATTTATCTCGTTATGGTCAATTTGTTTCTGGCTCGAATTATAAGACGGGTTTCACCTAAAACACACATTTGGATAATGACAATGGATTTTCTCGTAAATTAAAGTTTGGAAAAATTATGTTTTTCTACCATTTATTATGTGTGTGTATATATATCATTCACCTAATAATTAAGCATGCCGTCCTAAGTGCATTTCAATGTTGATAGCCATATGACATGTACAGTAAAATTGGTTAAAATAAACATAAAGTTGAATTTAAATGAACAGCTTCCATATTTAACATTTTAGGTTGTCTTCGTGTTTGTGTACTATAGTTAAATGAGTATAAAACACAGACTACTTTAATATATATAAATTTTATTTGCAGAGGAATTGAACTCCATCCATCAAATATGTTAAAGGCATCGATCACGGATGTCACATGAACTTCCGTACAGTGCAAGAAGGTCCTTAAATAATTAGTCTTTAGTTAGTTATTTATAGTAATAAATTAAATAATTAATTGTCAAATTGGACACTTATTACTACACTAAACAAACCCGCTACTTAGAAAAACTAATCTGGCCAGCACTTTGCCCCTTAATTGGGCCGGCCCGGTGCGAATGGGGATTAGGTTGAGTATGGTACGGGCTTAAAGGTGCCTCCTATGAGTTAGAGCCTGCTCAGGACACCCCATGGTCTAACCAAAAAAAACAAAAAAAACAAACCCGCTACTTATTCTGATATTAGTTGTTAGAATCAAGCTCTTATAACTATGTCAAAAGTCATGGCTATTAACAAATGCACGACTTCATTTCATTATCCTCGTATATACCACTCGATGCGATTATATTGTAGGTCCTCATGCATCTGCCCAACATATTGATATGCAGTAACAAATTAAATTCTTAATTAATTAGAAAAACTATTCTCAAGGTGGTATGACTAAAATTTTATTAGATTAATCCTATCCGGCAAAAATGAATATGTGTTAAAAAAAATGGTGCAGTGGGATAATGACTTGGTCTTGGTGTTAAGTTCTGAACATAAAAGGCCAAACACTAAAGCAAAACTATAATATTACAGACCATAAAAGCTTGATTTTAGGGGGCAGAAATGAGACAAAGAGAACATAATCATTGGTTAACAACGCCAACACACATACATAAAAAGAAGATAGAAGAAAGGAAATTTGAGCCAATTTTAATTTGTTAAATACTTATTAGATTAATAACTAAAGTACTTCAGCCTAGAACTTATAGTGGCACCTGATTACATTTCCATATAAAATGGGGTGAGTTCTTAGTTATGAACAGATACTGTATTGTAACAGAGTCAGTCAATATTTTATTTAAATTCACTTACTATTTACTTCACGAGTCTTTCCAGCAAATTTTGATGTGAGGCATATTTAATATAGTTATCTCCTTTATTTCTTCCTTATTTCGTATTCTCGGATCCCTCTACTCATCTATTCAAGAAACAATACTCCCTCAAATCTCTCCAAAAAGCATCTCTTTCTCTCTCTCTCTCTCTCATACATGAAAGAGTGAGCTTCAATTCTCCTTCTACTTCTCCTTCTTTCGATCTCCAAGAACACTCCTTATCATCATCATCATCATCGATCTTCCATTTTCAATCTCTTCTTTTTATGGCACTCCTCACTTTCTTACCGCCAGAAAAACAGCAACAACAACAACAAAACACCCAGAAAAAACAACAACGTAAGAGGAAACAGCAGCTGCAGAATCCGAAGAAGCAGCCGAATAAGCCGGCAAAGCCGCCGTCTTCATGGGATTCTTTCAAGAGCCTGCTCACGTGCAAGCAGGTGGAAGGATCCGCCGTCCACGACCCTTCCAAGAACGGCGCCGGCGCCGGCTACGTGCTCGGCGGCCCTTGCGGCTCAATCTGCAGCTTCAGAGACGTGGTTCATGGGAACACTAGCCGCGTGGTTCACCGAGCCGATAACTCCCCCGAGAGCAGCAGCTTGGGCCAGGAGACTCGGCTTCTCAGCAAGAAAAACGGCGGCTGCGCCAACAGCGGCTCTTCCTCCAGGTCCTTGGCGGCGGCGGCGAGATCACACGGCGGCTCCAGTTACGGCGGCTCGTCTAGAGCCATGCAGTTCAGAAAGCTTTCCGGGTGTTATGAATGTCACACCATCGTTGACCCTAGCAGGTAACTATACCTACTAAACACCTATGTGCTATAAATGGTATGATTATAGGTAAAAAGAATTGCACCCCAATTTCGAGATCTAACCATCTTAGAGTTAGGATAGAAAAGTGTTTATGCCTGTTGTTATTGTGTCTTTGGGAGCAGTCTATTAGCCTTCTTGATTTGAATTAGTCAACTATATGTAATCTAGACTGGTTTGCATAGTTCAGCTAAGATCATAAGACTGGAATTTGCTTAGTGTACATTCTTGAATAGTAGCTGTGGATTTTCTTTGTGACCTAATATAATTGGTTAGCTTAGTGAATTGATTAGTTTTAGGTTGCCTCATTTATGCTTCGATATTATCTTGTGCATGTTACTGTTATATTTCCCTGGTTTATATATGTGTGGATGTATATATTGACAAAATTAGTAATAAATTAAAAATAATAGATATCCAATGCCAAGAACAATATGCGCATGCCCAGATTGTGGAGAGGTTTTCCCAAAGATTGAGAGCTTGGAACATCATCAAGCCGTTAGACATGCTGGTAAATTTACATACTTTACTTTTTTTAACCTCTCTTTATTGATCTCAAAGTAAGTACCGAGTATAACATAACATAAAACTATTTTTTGAATTTCCTATTAAATTTCATTTCACCTACCTTATTTATATATATACCTCTGGCCTCTTTAATATTTGAAAGAGAAAGGTGGAATTCTGGAAGTAGAGGCAAACCGCACTAAATTCTGGTTTTATTTTTTATGGTTAAATCACACACAAAAAGGACGCCATTGTAGGGGTGCATTAAATACCTTTGCCGCTTCTGTTTGCCTTTCTTTTCCTGAGCAGTCATTGTATACTGAACTCCTTATATATATGGTCCATTGTATTTATTTCCCAGGCCTACCCCTTCATAAAATCGAAAACTACCCTCCAATATTACCTGTCACATTTTTATTCGCCACAAAACATTTTAGACAGAGGAGTAATCACAGTTAAGTTGGTCAATGTTTTTGACCCAGTGAAAGTGGGTTTGAACATGTTAGCTATATGATGTGGTCATTTGCTACTTAAGGTTACAAAGTTGAATTTACTTAGTGTGCACCATCGACGGGTTTGTCACATCAGCCACTCAAATAGTTTAGTTGGACCGCATATTTAGTGTGTGGGCCATATATATCAAATTGAAAGGTGTGTCACGTCTGAATTAAAAGTAGGAGTTGGACTGTATTGTTTAAATTTATTTCATGTGCAAGTCATACCAGATTGAAGGGTGTGTCACGTCTGAATTAAAAGTAGGAGTTAGACTATATTATTCAAATGTTTATAACTGGGATTTTCATAGTTCTTGTACTGTGCTGACATTATGAACACATGATGGCTCAACAACTTCACTGGGATAATATTGTTATTGATTTTTGAAATTTTTTTCTGAATCCAAATTGGATTTTTTTTTTTTTTGTTAAAATAATTAGTAAGGTTAATTATTGGTTTATGGAATAATGTTATCAGTTTCTGAGCTGGGACCGGAGGATTCGAGCCGGAATATAGTGGAAATAATCTTCAAGTCGAGCTGGCTAAAGAAGGACAACCCGGTTTGCAAGATCGAACGGATACTAAAGGTCCACAACACGCAGCGCACGATCCAACGGTTCGAGGACTGCAGGGACGCCGTGAAGGTACGCGCCAACGCCGCCGGCAAGAAGAACCCGAGGTGCGCCGCCGACGGGAACGAGCTGCTCAGGTTTTACTGCACCACGCTCACGTGCGCTCTGGGGGCGCGTGGCGCGTCCAGCCTGTGCGGCTCGCTCCCCGGCTGCGGCGTCTGCACCATCATACGCCACGGCTTCCAGGGCAACAAGGTGGCCGGAATCCGCACCACCGCCAGCAGCGGCCGCGCCCACGACTGCCCCAACGGCGGAAACGACGGCCGGAGGGCGATGCTGGTGTGCCGCGTGATCGCCGGGAGAGTGCGGCGCGTGGTGGAGGACACCGGCGCGGGAGATGAGGAAGCTGCCGCCCCGGCCGGCTTGTCGGCTGGAGCCGGGTCGTACGAGTCGGTAGCCGGATACGGGGGAATATACTCGAATCTGGAGGAATTATACGTATTTAATCCGAGGGCTATACTTCCTTGCTTTGTCGTGATCTACAAAGCTATGGAATCTTAGGTTTGAATAGGGGCATCTTTTTGTCTTTCAGCTGTTTGTACGGTTTAGTTTTCTGTCTGTTAATCATCACTTGCATAACTACTTCTGGTGGGTTAAAAAAGGTCAAACCAAAAATACAAAATCCAACCCATTATGGAAGTTTTCTTGTATATTTAATTACGGAATAGTTTGTATTTTTATATCAAAACTTGTATTTTCTTTTTAACATTAAGTATTTCAATAGGTCTTCATCATCTCTGAACAATTAAGGTCGATTAAGATAATTACACTATTGCTGGGGCAAGACTTTAACGTAATCAGTTAAATCAACTGAGCTAGTCTTAAGGGACAAAAAACAACACTTTTACTTAATTAATTATTAAAAAAACTCCATAGAAACTTTTACCAGTCAATTATATTCGTTCTCACTTATTGTTCCTAAATTTTGTTAGAGCAAGCTAATTAACAGAACCACTTCAAAGACAAATTAATGAATACTGAGAAGTAATATTATTTTTTATAGTGTAGTGGTGAAGAGTTTCATTTTTGTAATACTGTTAGAATTATTTATAATAAATAATGTTAACAAATATAAAATTTAATATCAGTATTGTAATTAAAGAAATATATATATATATACACTTTCGTTGCTTTATCGAGCGGGATGTGGATGGGTCATGATCAAAGGAAAGCTTTTTGCTGTGGAAATTTCTGAAGGGAATGAGAAAGGAGTCAAAGGATCGGACCACAATTTAAGGACAGTGTAATTATATTAATCTCATGATGATGATGATGATAATAACCTAAGTTTAAAGAATTATTTGAGTTAGTAAAAATAATTTAATTTACATTAAGTATTTTTTTCATTGCTTATATTTATCTGAATCATGATGAGTGATCATAGTGATTATATATATATATATATATATATATATATATATATATATATATATATATCAATTCGAATTATTGTTTTGATGAGTTGGTGCATGCATGTATTGAAAGTTGCATGTGGGTTATCTATCCGTAGTAAATTGGGACCATCGCAATGATATGTCTTCACTCTCTAGAGGAAAAGAGAGTGTAAGCTGATTTTTGACCAAACTCGGATCTTTTGTAACCATGCTTTAATTTCCCTGCATGCATCATATAATAATAATAATAATAATAAGCCTATTTAAATTGTCCATAGCTAACCAGCTCAAACGATCAAAAATAATAATACGTTATAGGCTACTCACATTGGGAGTTAATTAAACTTAGAACCTTGTGGTTATTAAGCTTAGCTAATAGTATGAAGACCAACTTGACAGGAGTTACCCTATGTGACCTTATTATTAATCCCAGTATAAGTATGGTATATGTATAGTATTGTAAAGTTGCGTACAAGGTAATTGAAAAAAGTGTGTGCTAGTATAAACGGGCATTTTCTACAGGTACAAATTAAATATGTGAAATGAGATAAAGAGAGCACATAATCCAATATGTAGCTAGGTCTAAAGTATTATTTGTACAAGGTCTAAGTTGTCTATATCATAATAATACATTGCAAGTAGGCTAACGTAATATATTCTCAACTTAGTTGTTAGGGTCGAGTATCTACTTTATTCTCAAGCAACTATAACAAATTAACAATCTATATTTTCAGGCTGCAAGGCTAATTTACATGCTTATTTGACTTACCAACACACATCTCTCAACCAATCAAATTGAGATTAATCCTTCAGAAAGCTAATTAATCATCAATCTTGAGATTCTAGGGTTCTCTTCAAGTTATTTGAGATGACTAGCACATCTCCCGACCAAAAACTAAGGTCTACCGACTACAAGTGTTATTATTTTGTACTAAACTTGAAAAACTATATTTTATTCTACTCCGTATTATTTATTGAATGTACTTTAATTGTCCAATCTCATTTATGTCATGTGCAATAGTACATAGAGAGATTTACAATGATTCCTTAATTCTCTCCAATAAGCTCTAGCTAGCTAGCAGTGATTAATTTAAGTTATTAGTCAAATTTTTGTGTGTTTGAGTTGAGGCTCCGTCTTGGCTCTCTCCCTCGATGTAGTAAAGTATTATACAGTGAGGACACTGAATAAAATAGCAGCTACTATAAGCGTTGTAATTAGTAAAATAATTCAGAAAATGAACTGCAGCAGGTTTCATAAGAAACTTCCAGCTTTTGTCAGCCAGCTAATCTCTATGTGATCTTGTTGTAATTAATTAAGATTCTGTTGTGTATTCAAATAAAATGTTTATATTTTATCGAATTTTATATGAGTGTATTTTAATTTTATTATACACTTCAAATCTAATAGTTATACAATGGACTCGAGCCCACCATCACAATTTACATACTGAATGATCATAGTTTAAATTATGATCATTCATAAATTCTGATCATTCAGTATATAAATTGTATATTTTGGCAATCATTATTCTATGGACCATGGTCCACACATTTGTGTGAACCATAAATACAAAGTGCATTTTTAATATACTAAAAGTACATTATTTGTATACCTAAAGTACATTATTTGGAAGTACATAATGTTTTATATATTATCAACTAATGTATATTCAGTATACAAATAATGTACTTTTAATATATTAAAAATGTATATTGTATTCATGGTCCACACAGGTATGTGGGTCATGGTTCACACAATAATTTGCCATATTCCGGACTCATATTTACCCTGTAAGGCGGACTCGAGTCCATAGAATAAATTGCCTAATAAATCTTGGTCCAATTTTATGAATCCTTGGGCTTGGGTTTGACAGCCGAGTTAGAGATTTGTTGGGCCTATAGCATCGCCCATTAGGACAAAATCATTAGTTGGGCCCAGTGAGAACATCAGCATTCTAGAAACCAGCTTTAAAATAGAAAATTCTTCTCACTATTATTGATAAACAAAAATTTATAATAAGCATGTTTTGTTTATTATTTATAGGCCCCGCGCACACTGTGCACTCATTGATGAGCGATATGTTAGGGAACAAAGTAGCCCACAAACTATGTTTAGTTTAAGTTCTTGCTTTTCAAACTCAGTCTCAATCATGGGCTACAAGCTTACAATATATATTGTTGGAAGTTTGGGTATTGATTAAGCATGTTGGGGTTTTCATTAATTTAAAATTAACTTTTATTTTCAAAATAAAATAAAATGTATTGTTTATTTACAAGACTCAAAGTTAAAACTTGTTTGACCAAAGAAATAAATTCCCAAATTTGATCCTGGTTAAATTATAAATTTACATTTGATGTGTATTAATATTGTTGGATATAACCACGGAAGGTCGGGTGTTCTCGGCGGAAGTCTCGTATAGCTAGCTAGGGACTTCTAAAAGTTTGTCTGTTAATAATCAAGCACGGAGGCTAGCTATCTTTTAGAATTGTAGGTGCTTATTATCATAAGCAAAATATTAGGTTCCTCGTAATGATCCTTATGTGGACCTTAATAGGCTAGCTAAGCTAATTTGTAGTGTGGCGTGGACAGGAGAAGCCCCATGCAAATGATTTGATCACATGCCTGAGCTGAGACATCTATCATCTTCAATTCCTTTACCAAATTAAATATATATGTTCTCATCCCATATATCCCCTACCTGTCGTCTCTCCTCCCTGCACCCCGCCGCACCTCACCTCCCAAACCGCAAATTATACCGTGGACCAGTGTCTATCTGTCACTATAGACCCTAATTCAAAAATAACATTCATATTTTGTATCTGTTGGACAATTTCTATACTTATAGCTAGTTAGTGTCAACGTTATTTATTTACATTTAAATAAACTGTTAACTGAAGATACAAAATTTTATATCATGATTCACAATGAAATATAATAAACACTGGTCCATGGTATAACAATGGCTCCCAAACGGACCACAATAAATACTCCACTCTCCATCTATCCATCCCCCAAATCTCCATCACCACCACCAACAAACAAACAACTTAAGACGACATGATCGCGCTAAATCTCCCCGAGACAGTTCTGCAAGTCCTGGACAGAATGTACGATAATCACAAGCCTCAGCCTCATCGTCTGTGTCTGCAATCTCAGTCCCGCACAACGCCGCCTGCGGCAGACAGATTTCCTCGGATTAATATTCAGACGAAGGAGAAGAGCAAGAAGAAGAAGAAGAATGGTAATAATGTTAGTAATAATAATAATAAGATGAATTATTTTTCGAGCATGAAGCTGTTTGATCGGTTTCGGAGAATCGTGATGAGGTTCGTCTTCTCCATGCCTTCTTCTTCTGCTGGTTCGGGACAGACGACGCGGAGGAGGTCATCATCGTGTGAAATGGCGGAGCCGCCGAAGACTTCGTGCAGCTCCTCGTCTTGTAACTATTATTATTACTCCTCCAACTCGCACTACAGCGAAGCCGTCGCGGATTGCATCGACTTCTTCAACAAGTCCTCGTCGTCGTCGTCGTCCTCGCAGCATGTTAGCTCCGGTGCCGCTGCAAAGTAGCTGAACTGGGTGTACGTGTATATATATATATATATATATATATATATATATAGTGCTGGAATAATGACTACTGGCGTCATCATCGATCCCATGATTTCATCAATCATCCAATCTGCTTTCTCGTTCTTCATATGTATGTTTAATATAATTTGTGTGTTAATGGTTTGATTTGTGTATGCATTTTTATCTGTAAATTGTGTATTATATTTATATATTACTCAAATTACATTCGCCTATTATACTTTGTTGTAATCCTGTTGAGTTAAATTTACATCTACTTCAATGTTCGGCTTCACCTAGAAGATGTTTGGTACTTTGGTAAGAAAATCGCATAGATTAAGCCAAAACCAGGTTGCATACATTTAACAGCTAATAATTGCGCGCACTGGCCATATTTCTTAAAATGATTAACCAAAAGATTGCTAACCAATTTAGACTTGCACATCCCAAACTTGTCAAAAGACCTTCTTAATGTAACTATGTTGAGTTAGTTACAATTTCCTTGCACCCATATCCCTGTGAATTTTCATGCCAATAATTTTTTGTGCAACTACTAAGTTTTTCATATCAAATTTAAGACTGAACAAAGCTTCAATCAATACAAGAATATAATTTATACTCTTAGCTAGCAACAATCAACATATCATCCACATACAGTAACAGAAAAATAAAATAACAATGTCATTACTAAGGCTCTTAACATAGACGGAATCATACTCACAACGTGTATAGTCAATTTGATTCATGTAAGAATCAAACCGCCTGTTTCAGCCCATACAATGACCTCTTGAGCCTACAAACCAGATGTTCAGCTTCGAGTTTAACAAACCCTTTAGATTGTTTCATAAAAATTTGTTCATCTATCTAGATTACCATGCAGAAAAGCAACCTTCACATCAATATGCTCCAAATGTAAATCTCAAATAGCTACCAAAGCAGGTAATAACATGATAGAAATATATGTCTAACAACAAGAGAGAAAACCTAATCATAATCTATCCCCTTTTGTTGAGAAAACCCCTTCGCTACTAACAGAGCCTTGAATCTTTCCCCTTCTTTTTCTGATACTGATGGCTTCTTCCTATTGATCCACTTGCACCGTATAGCCTTCTTGCCTTGACGAAGCTGAATTAGCTTCCAAGTATGATTTTGGTGTAAAGACTCCATCTCCTCAACTATACCTGCCATCCATTTATCTTTATTTTGACCAGAAACAACATCTTGAAAGGTAACTAGTTTAGATCATTATTAGTAACAAGAAGCTTAAAAGAGACTATATATATTCCTCAAACTCATACTTGCTAGGCTGCTAGGTGGTTTGGCATTGGTGCGAATTTGGTCTATTTCTGATCAACCAAGGCAATCCCAACTAATAAGTTGATTAGATAGTTGGCTTAGTAGCCACAAAATTTCAAATTCAATTCCCTTAAGGGCTTTGCTTTACACAAAAAGTCAACCATCACTACCCGAATGTGCAGTGACCGCCTTGTAATTCTAGCTTAACAAAGGAACTGCCTTGCACAATGTTTGTACCCATCAGAGCGCAATATTGTGCGTTCTAGAGCACATTGATGTGCCTTTCAGAGCACACTAATGTGTCTTCCAATGCACATTATTGACCTTCCAAAGCATATTGTTGTGCATTCAAAGTGCAAATTGTTTTGCACTAGAGTACACATTGTTGAGCCTTTCAGAACACATTGTTTTGCCTTCGAAGTATATATTGTTTTGCCTTGAACTACACATTATTGAGCTTTTCAGAGCAGATTTTTGAAGATCGTAGGTGACAAACTTTTTAAACCAAATGCACACCCCTAAGTTTGAGTTAACAATCTTAGTTGTTTTATTCTTTGTTGTCCTTCGCCAATTTTCTCATAAGTCAAAAAATAGACTCTTAATCTTCTTGTACAATAATCATGATTCATCACTCGATCACTTCATTTATAATTTTTAAAAAAATAATGTGGGATAAGATAATTAGAAAATGTAACAAAATCAATTTTAGTCAAAATTGGGGAAGGATTACATTACAATTAAAAAATAAAAATTGGTATAAATTACAAAAATAAAATTTTGTAGTTAAAATGGAAATAAAAAGAAGATGAAAACCTGAAATTCAGCATTGACGTGTAAGAGTTTTTACGCGAGTCTCGATCGTCGACTCTGAACTCTGACTTCTCGTCGCAGTCGGACCCGAATCTCCAGCCACCGCCCTCCTCTCCCGGCGGCGGAGGAGGAAAAATCTTCTGACTTCCTTTTAGCGCGAGCTTGAATCAACTCAATCACTTGTTTTGTGCCAGTTTATACTCTGAAAATGGTAATTTCAAGCATTTCCATTTGAAAATTCTACGATTTTCTCTTCAGGCAAAGTGGTTATAGTTCTAATTTTGTGTATTTAAATGGTTAGATCCGATTCATACTGCTCCAGAACCGGCAAGGTAAGACTCGATTGGCCAAGTATTACATTCCTCTGGAGGAATCCGAGAAGCACAAAGTCGAATACGAGGTACTTCGTTTACCTTGATCCCTTAGTTGAACTCAATTTCGTCATGTTTCTAGTGTTAAGCCTGACGGTTTAGGTTTTGCTTACACGATCGATTTGTATAGGTTCACAGATTGGTTGTGAACAGAGATCCCAAATTCACCAACTTCGTCGAGGTGTGTGTGCAAAATTCTTTGTTTCATGTTCCTATTACTTGACATATATTCTACTCCATTGTTGAATCACTATACTTGCACCTTTTCTCCTTTAAAATTTAATGGTATACACAAGTGTTAGCTCATCTTAGGGTAAAGTCCGATTGTATTATCTGTACTGAGAAAGATGCATAAGCTGAACATGTTGCTCTTGAGGTGCATTTCAAACAGCATTGCTTTGGTCGGCTTTGTTGGTGAAAAGTAAATGAGAGTGAAGAATTTGGCATAAAGTGAATTTTGCATAGGAGATAGAGAGAGAGAGAGAGAGAGAGAGAGAGGTGTTAGTGAAATCAATTTGCATTTTTTGGTTGGTTGGGACTGCAACAGATGGAAGAATTGAGTGTAAACATATTCTGCTCATCCTCTAAAGTATGGTAGCATAAACTTGAGGAAGTATATAAGCAGGAGTTGTTTCTGGTTTCATTTGAATATGTTCCGTTTATTAATTGGGTTTACCTATTTAAGCCAGTTCATCTTGCAGAGGTAAAGCAAATCTATCTTAATAAATCTGGTTAAACATGTCCAAATTAACTGTTGTTAAGTCATCCTTGTTTCTGTATTTGTAATCTCAAAATTTGTTGGTTTAGTTTCTTTTTTTTTTTTTTTTTTTTTTTTTTGAAGATATTGGTTTAGTTTCTAACTAGTGTAAATATCTTATCAAACTACACTACACAGATAGTAATGCATTGTCCATGGTTTTTTCTCCCTTCAGTTCCGGACCTACAAAATAATCTACAGGCGATATGCGGGATTGTTTTTCTCGCTCTGTGTTGATATAACAGACAATGAGTTGGCTTATTTGGAGTGCATCCACTTATTTGTGGAGATTTTGGATCACTTCTTCAGCAATGTTTGCGAGTTAGATTTGGTTTTTAACTTTCACAAGGTTAGACATTTCTTATTGAATCTCGATTGCTATTTTATAGAAATGCATTTCTTTTCACAACAAGTGATTGGTCATCCTTCATATGGAGTTTATCAAACAGCTATTTTTTTTTTTTTTAATTTATCTATCTATACACCTTTTGCTGCCTATCAAACAGATGATAAGTACATTTTTGAAATGGAATTGGTATACTTTCTCACTTACTTTTGCCTTTGCATGTGATGTTTTTCTGTTTAGTGAATATAGAAGACGGTTTCGTGGTCTTAAATTTTATGATAAATAAACTATATGGTGGATAATATTTGGTAAAACATATTCATAGTACCATACTGTACTAGACAATAGTCCCATACACCACATGAATATGAAAATTAGGGGTGGTGAATGGGTCTTTTCTGTTGCATGTCTTGGTGACTGCAAATGTAGATTATGCTTTTAGTTCCTAGCAATGTAATACATGCACACAAACGAACACACGTATCCTCGCCGTTTTCTGATTAATTACTGTTCTACAAAGGTATATCTGATTCTGGATGAGTTCATTCTTGCTGGGGAGCTCCAAGAAACAAGTAAGAAGGTAAGAACTCAACCATCTTTTCTTGCTGGGAAATATTCTCATGTTTTGCCCTTTGTATCTGTGAATTCCGTGGATTTGATAACTCACCAAACTATTTGTATGCAATGCACGAAAACATGATTGAGTTTGGGTTGACAAGTTTGGCACTTGACAAATCACTTCTCACCAACTGCAGGCCATCATAGAGAGAATGGGTGAACTGGAAAAGCAGGAATGAAGGTTCATGCCGCCCTGTTTTCACTTTTATCCGGCATCAACAATATATGGCACCTCTGTTGTCACCAGACTGAATTTTATTGAATACCATTTACCCATCTGATTTTTTCTTGTGCTTATTGTAATTCTGTTTGATTGCCCAGCATTTGTAAAGGAGGTTGAATACTGAAATTACAAGTCTTCTGAGTTTTGTAATCTCATCTGAAAGAACCAGTTTGCCAATGCCCACACAGTATTTGTATTTTTAAAATTTAAGGGATTTATAGTGTCACAATTTAAAAAAAAAAAAATCAATTATATTTAGACAATTGTATTTCTTTTCTTACCTCCCCCCCCCCCCCCCCCCCCCCCCCCCCCCCCCCCCCCCCCCCCCCCCCCCCCCCCCCCCCCCCCCCCCCCCCCCCACCCCCCCCCCCCCCCCCCCCCCCCCCCCCCCCCCCCCCCCCCCCCCCCCCCCCC
>NC_044921.1:23088697-23132737 GCF_003576645.1 Ipomoea triloba | reverse complement strand
TTTTCTAACCCCCCCCCCCCCCCCCCCAACACACCCACCCACGGCCCACCCACACACACACACACAAAAAAAAAGGTATCTCTAACCCTTTAACTAGGGAGTGTATTTATGGGGCAATTTTAGTAGTTCTAGGTTTAACTCCATGTGGATTGTTTATTTGCCTTCTTTGGGTTGAGCCTGGCCACAGGTTTTCTCATAAATCAAAAGCATGAATGTTTACCTTGAAAAGTTGTGTCACAGCTAATAGTAAGACTTTGAACTCTGCAGATAATCACAACTGTTTTAACTAAATCAAATTTGTTCCAAAGAGAGAGGGATTCAACAAAGCAAAAGATTACTATGCAACTACTAATATGTTGATGAGTTGCAGTATACAGATGTTTTTACGTGTTAAAAGCATATTCCTAACTTCAGGGAACCAGTAAACCGAAGCTCAAACTTTACACTAAAACATCCCATAATTGACACATTTTGATGCCAACAGGATGTTATTGAAGAACCAAAAGAATTTCCTACTTGACAAAATCTTAGTATGTTACACTACACCTGAGGGGAGTCGCATCACGAGATTTCCACCAAGAAGGCTGTAACCAGTAAATTACACAAATAAATCAAACTAAAAAAATTAAATATTCCATAAATAATACTCTTGGGAAATGCATAATATCATCATGCGTATTACTTCAGGATATTTAAAGGTCGGAACATACCATTTAGCATAATAGTAGCAGAAATCTGCGAGAATAAACGTTTGGATGATTTCAGAAAGGATGACCATTGATGGCCACAATCCATAACCCAAAGCGGTTAACAAGGTTCCCTGAGTATCTAATATCTGCACGGATGTTTGATAACATCAGCTAAAGTACGCCAGATAACTTTGAATATGCATAATGGTTGCACTTGAAGGGGATCATAAAAGCAAAGCACATAAATAAAGAAATAACCACTCTGTTTGGATGTGCATGTGTATGTATAACCACCCTATAATAGAAGTAACAAGGCAATTTATGATCTCCTATAGTAAAGAGGAATCCCATAGTTATCTTGTCATAAGTTTATCTTCTGAGTTCTGAATTAATACGTCAGGATAAAAGCATGCCCAATTGCCCTTCCTTCCATTTTCGAGAAGAAAATTTATTAGTGAGTGACTAAGTGTTGTAAAACCAGCAGCATCCTGGTATACAAGGGATTAAACTTCCAATATCTATTGTCTTCATGAAATGACCCATTATAGCCCGAATCCCTCATTTAGAAAGTTTTTCCTTCAAGAATCAAGGTATAGCTACTCCTAAGGTGTGGAAGAAATTCTCTCAAGATTGTTAGACCATAAAGACGAGCTCACGAGCTAAAATCATATTTAAGTGTATAGGTGCATTTATTGGCGGCACTAAAGAAGATGTTTTCTCAATGCTTATAGGTCCACTTGTTCAAGATCATGTTGAATATGACACTTAATTATCCATTGGTCAGTGTAGAAGAATCAATGGAGCTATCATCTAGAGGGACTGAAGGAAAAAATAAAATAAATAACAAAGATAGGGGAGCAGAGAAAAGGGGAAAAGAGATATGAAACAAATAAAACAAAGATAAGGGACTGCCAATTGTTTGTCCATTGAGTCTTGATGCATTAAAAAGCAATATTATCCAATGGACTGAGACAAGCAACAGGACTAGGACTAAGTTTTGCATAAACAGACCTGGAGAATCCAATGTGCACAACTTAGGAACCTTGAAATTCCTAGCGCAAAAACATAATTTGCCGTGAATGGTTCAATAATCTAACAAGAAATCCACATGGACCATATTAGAATAAAATTCAAAAAGTAATAAATTTGAGAGGAGAACCATGTTTGGTCTTTGTATTACCTTTGTGTTCTGCATGACGTGTAGCTGAGGATATACTGAAACAGCTTCCAAATACACACAAAATGCCCAGCAAATACGGTTGACAATATGATGATTTGTAGAGGGATGAATAAACATAGCAAGCAAAACACAAGGTGCAACCTATTTCCAAATTCAGTGAGCAAAAAAGGAGAGATTATATACTCTGTAAATCATAAACTCTTACCCCCACCCCACCTCAAAGAAGAACAATGGCAGACATTGGAATACTCACCAAATAATATAGTGAAAAATTATCTTTGTCATTCATGAAACTGGAATTTAATTTAAAGCGGATCATATAAATGACCCATATTGTTGCGGTCAATGTAGCCATGTCAAGAACCGTGTGGATGTCATATTCCATGACAATACTGCAGTAAAGTCTTACAGCTAAAAACATAGCTGTGAGTTCTTGTGATATCAGTGAAAGTCCTGAACATTTTCAACCCAAAAAAAAAAAAAAAAAAGTTAAATATAAGTATACCCTCCTAGAAAGGGGAAGTTCCCTTTTACTTTTAGCTCAATAACTATAAACAATCATTGCAGTCTCTGAATAAATGAAAAGTATTAAATCTTCATTTACAAGATACAATAACTAATTATAATACCATAGAAATATCTTCAAAAAGAAAAAAAAAAAAAATACCATAGAAATAGAAACTAAATAGTAAATACCCTCTTTTAAGGAGAGAGTAGAACTACCTCAGCAAGACTAATCCTAGAGAGGTGTGAACCCCTAACCTTTTGGGTCAAGGCCCTTGCATTTGCCAACTAAGCAAGTAATTGAGGTAATAAAATACGGAGTAATAAATTAAAAAAGAAAAGAAAAGAAAAATGTAGCAACTCTAAAATTCTATAACAATTTCTTTCATGGTTTAAAAAAAAAAAAAAAAAAAAAAAAAAAAAAAAAAGTAGCAACTCTAAAAATTTATAAAAAATTTTTTTATGGTTTAAAAAAAAAAAAAAAAAAAAAAGTAGCAACTCTAAAAATTTATAAAAAATTTTTTTATGGTTTAAAAAAAAAAAAAAA
The DNA here is from genome assembly GCF_003576645.1 of Ipomoea triloba. Lineage (NCBI taxonomy): Eukaryota > Viridiplantae > Streptophyta > Magnoliopsida > Solanales > Convolvulaceae > Ipomoea > Ipomoea triloba. The sequence continues at coordinate 23,129,817 of NC_044921.1, read as the reverse complement.
AAAAAAAGTAGCAACTCTAAAAATTTATAAAAAATTTTTTTATGGTTTAAAAAAAAAAAAAAAAAAAAAAGTAGCAACTCTAAAAATTTATAAAAAATTTTTTTATGGTTTAAAAAAAAAAAAAAAAAAAAAAGTAGCAACTCTAAAAATTTATAAAAAATTTTTTTATGGTTTAAAAAAAAAAAAAAAAAAAAAAGTAGCAACTCTAAAAATTTATAAAAAATTTTTTTATGGTTTAAAAAAAAAAAAAAAAAAAAAATGTAAAAACTCTAAAATTTTAAAAAAATTTTTTTCATGGTTTAAAAAAAAAAAAAAAAAAAAAAAGAAAAAAGAAAACATATCAATTGATATGGCACAAGTTTCACTGTAATGATAAACATAGCAGGGGCACGTCACATCACTTATTACTGTATTGCGTATAAGCATAGATACTGCATTTATGTGTATAACATTTACATGTAAATACCATTTATATACGTGGCATATAAAGAAAGGTGTCTGCAACTGCATAATGAGTTAATATCTAAACTTTTATTCTCTGAAGCAGTAGGATATATACAAGTATTTCATTTTGACAGCACCCCACAACCAAAAGAAAAAGCCATCCCAAGAAAAGATATTTAACACCAGCAACAATGGAAAGAAGATAAACTAACTGTACTCCAAAATATTTTAAACTATCTGAACCATATTTAAAATGTTTTATTCTCATGTTTGTTTGAGCTTGCTGAGCTCTTTGAAGAGATATTAGAGCTTGAAGCATTTAAAATCTTTAGCACTCAAACTCAATTTGAGCACAACTCTTTAAAATCATTAGTACTCACACCCAATTTGAGATTGACTAAAAGCTAAATAAACTATATACCTCAAACCTGCAACCAAACCTGTTGCATTGCACAATGTCGATGTCCACAAATGCAACTCTTGGACCATTATTTAACTCAAGAGTCCCAAATGGGACATCTTTGTTGCATATGGGTGTCTGCCAGTCTTATATAGGGAATTAGGGGTCACAAGTCACAATACTTATCCCCCATCAATGTCAAACAAAACAAAAGTTTAGTTCATTCACAAACAAGTAAACAATACAACAAACAAACAAAAAAACCAATAGTTAAAAGAGCTTGTTCATGAACACAAATGAGCAGAATTTGACTTTGTTCAAAATCTGCATGTTATTAAAGGAACTCTAAAAACCTAATCAGGATCATTTGATTATTTAAATAACAACACTTATTGGATGAACATTTGTTTCACCTATAGCCCTATTCTGGATGAGCTGGTTTTCTACAGAACTCTGGGATGCTAGTCAACATTGAACATCAATATTCAAATTACTCTCCCAGATTTAAGAAAAATAAAGTTAACATTGCATGCATTGCAAGCTCTTTTTATTTTCTAAATATTGCAGACCATTTGCAAGCCAATTTACCAAAAATGAGAAAAACGGAGTAGTAAATTCGTACTACAATGACTAATCTATATGCTCTCATTGTCGATTAGAGCCACTTCAAATGGTTTATTACGGCCGGTTCTATTTCTCCCTCATAAAGAAGTACTTCAAAAACATATTAAAACACAAAAAAGGAATCTCGATCATTACAGAGACAATTCAAAGGAAGAAGTCAAATTTTCCCCCAATAGAAATCAGAATTCAAAGCAGAAATAGCAAAATCATAAGAATTCGTACAATAATAAGGAAATAGAGGCTCGAAGCCCTAAGAATAATGTAAATATAATTGTAAACATACCAGCGCAGCTTTTGCCCTTGGTGAGCTTGTAAACGAGGACAGAAATGCCGAAGGCGTGAACGGCCTCGGCGGCGACGAAGAGGTTGTCTTGTTCTTCGACGAGGAGGTGGAGGAGATAGATGAAAAAGGAGGCAACTACCAGCGCGAGAAAGACCTTCATCTTCGGCGGTTGCGCCTTCAGCCACGCCTTCACGGCGTTGATCGGAGCCTTCATAGTCATGGCCATAATGCTTTCACTTCCTCATTCCATACATAATACAGCTACGATATGTCGAATGTCGATATACATAATACATATGCGACCAATTCCATACATAATACATATGTGGCCATTTCCTTCATTCTTTTTCATCCAAATAACTAATCATAATAATAAATAAATAAATAACACTTTTACTCCCTAATTATGAAAAGGATTCATTAATTATAAAATATTTTGATAGTGGATTTATTTTTTTTTAGACCATGAGGTGTCTTGTCAGATTGGTTTTTTCATCCATATAAGAGAGGGTTCGAACTCCCGATTTTTCTTAAAGGACAAAAGTGTGCGACCACTCACACCAACCAAATTAATTATAGTTGATTTAATTTTTCTCGTAGTCAGAGAAGTACCATTTTCATAATAATTAATTTATTTACATTTGACATATACTCTACACAATTATTACATTCATATCCAAGTTTACCTTTGATATGAGAAAATACTTGATGTACTCCTAAAATCTTACTCTCAATGTTTATTTTTATTTGTGTTTAAATTTGATTGGAAGAAGGAAAAAGAATGAATGGATAAATTTCATGACACCTATTGAATATTGAGCCATCAAAACATGTCAAATCATATAGATCAGAGTATAAAATAAGAGTACATGTAGAATTACTCGATAAAATATATACTTATTTTTTTTAGATAAATTTATTTACAGATAATGTGGCATTATTCGATTGATTATAAAATCAATTTAAAGTTGGAATTATAAGGGTAAACATTTGTGTGAGACCGTCTCACTAATATTGTCTGTGAGGCAAGTCGGATCAATATAAAATGTAATACTTATACTAGCAAATTACTTATATGAAAAATATAATACTCCGTATTTTTGAAGAAAAATGTAATATTTTTGTATTTTGATATAAAAGTATTACATTTTTCATTAAAAATATTACATTTTCCTTTATAAGTGCAACACAACAACATTAGTTAGAACATCCTCAATAGGGAGATTCTATATGGTTTTTGTAGCTTTTACATCCACGTGGAAGAGAGAGAATGTTGAGTTCCTCATACAAAACTTGATTTTTTTGTGGGATCCACTTCCCACAAAAGACAATGACTTTCTCATCAATTGCGGGTTACGCGCAACTGATGCGTGCATGCTAGGCACTTTAGTTCTATTACCTTTTTTTCCCTCCTTTCCCTTCTCTCTCTCTTATGTTTTCTCTTCTAATCACATATATAAAAACCAACTAAAATCTCCATCTTTTAAGGTTGCTCTTAAAGCAACCCCATTAGGGGTATTTGTTCAGATTTTGAGGAAGAATTAAACAAGCTGTGATTTTTAAACAAATGGGAAGAAGGCTTTGTTTGGCTAATACTTTTGATGAAAAAAATAATTTAGATCAAAATATAAAAATATTATATTTGTCATCAAAAGTACGGAGTATTATATTTTTCATTATAAATAACGAACATTTAATATTACATTTATTAATATAAGTATTGCATTTGAATATGGCAAAAACTTGTGTGAGACCGTCTCACCATTAGACGGGTCGGGTCAAGATGCAAATGTAACACTTATATGCACAAATGTCATACTTATATGCTCAAATGTAATACTAATCAGGAATAAAATTTTTGTTACTTATAATGGTAAATGTAATACTTTTAAGGGAAAATATAATACTTTTACATTTTGATTTAAAAGTATTACATTTTTCCTCAAAAGTATTATATTTGCCCTTATAAGTGAGGGGCACTTGTCAACATTACTTATTATGAAAAATGTATTACTTTTTCTCTAATAAGTAACAAAAATTGTATTCTTGATTAGTGTTATATTTGAACATATAAATATGACATTTGCACATATAAGTGTGACATTTACATGGTGTCTTGACCCGACCCGACCCGTCTCACGAATAAGGATCCGTGAGACGGTCTCACACAAGTGTGACCCTTTGAATATTGACTCGACCTGTCATGACCGTGACCCCTTATATAAGAAATTTACATTTTAAATTTCTCAATTTTAGTAAATCCAACATAAAATCTCTAAACTTCAATTTACTTATTACATTTCTTTTATCAACTCTAGTTTAATTCAAGTTTGAGCAATTTTATTTCTATGAGAATCTATAGTAAAAGAAAATTATTATTATTGCATCTTATTGTAAGATTCAAGTTCAAATGTTAATTACGTCACAAAATAAGTAGCATGTAGCCAGGCAGAGATGCATTAAGTTTTGCGTAATTAATTCTCAAAAAAAAAAGTTTTGCGTAATTACTTATGTATTTCAGGTCGTAGTAGCGCACATAATTTGGGGTTCTTTTTCGCCGCCTCAAAGTGTACATCCGCTTCGTTTAGAAAGATTTGGAAACTAAAGTTAGTATAAACCCTAGACACCCCCAATTTGTAGTTAAAAGGGCCACGTGTCAACACCTATACGCTTTCCATGGATTTTCCCATAAAAAGCCAACCCTCCTACGCCCCCTGTCTCTCTGCCCCTGCATACCCAATCTTCTCTCTTTCCACAATTTTCTCCTTCTTCCTCTGCAAGTCTGAAGAGTAGCAGATGACGTTACAGAGTACGAGCAGGGAAACAGCTTCGTCTCCTATTCTCGAGGGAGATGAGATCGAAGTCTGCATTATCTTAGAGGATCTCAAGGACATAATTCGGCAGTCCGAGTTTCAATCTATCTCCAAGTTGCTGGTTGGATGGAGCGGTAGAAGGAAGAGATCTAAGCGCGTCTTCACGGTCGCTAGCGGCGCCGTCGTCGACTCTCCATCGCGGTCGCCGCCGAGAGTTTCTCACGGCGACAATGAAAACCAGACGGCGGAACGAAAAGTCAAAAAGCAGGGAGCGGCCTCCAGTCCCGCCACGCCTCTCTCGTTATCTCTAACCGAATCTGATGAGAAACAAAAACAACGCTCTTCTCGCAAGCGCACGAAGAAGAAGGTACGTACTCGATATTTCTGTTTCTCGCTTTCTCGTTTTCGAGCGTTGTACGCACAGTCTGCTCTGCTTCCGTGAAGATCTGGCTTGTTTTCTGAGCGGAAGAATTGTTTCCTTTGATGAATTACAGAGTAGAGAAGAGTGGCTGAGTAACATAGAAGAGTTAAAGCAGAGCAAAGAAACACTAACGCAGGTACTTCAATGAATTATTCACTATTTTATTAAAAAAAATTCGTTAAACTTAAATTGTTTAAATCATTACATTTTGTTGTTGTTGGATAGGAATTGGAGAATGTGATGATTTACTACAACAGCTTAAAGGCTTACAATCTGAAGCTGAAAGCAATGAAAGAAGGAGAGGTATGGCCGCTCCACTCTGATGATAATGATGTGTTAGAGATAAATGTTTGTCTCCTTTTTTGTTGTCTTTTGAGCTTGACAGAGGTAGAGGTGGTCCAGTTGTAAGTCATCCATACGTAGCTACTGCCATGACTCATTTATTTCTTTCCAATTTAATTACTCCGTAATTCCGTATTATAATATAGTAAAGTCTTTTAGTCCATAAATTAGAAAAATACAGTACTTAATTAATACTGTAACTAATCAACTCATTAGGAGTAGAGGGAAAAGATGTGAGAGTCTGTTTGTATTTGACTTTTTTAATTGCTTACTATTCTTACTAATGAATTACAGCTACGAAGGACATCCCATGAAAGAGAGGAACCTAAAATGGAAATGACTAGGAGAAGCGTGAGTAGTTTTGGGCCGTCAAACTTGGCCCAATATAATCCACAAGAGCAACAGCCTGTTGCGTTGGAGATGAGGAGTGGATTGGGGGCATGCCAACCATTTATGTGCGAATTGGGCCAACTGGACCAAAGACATTCATCTTATGGGTTAGGCATGGCGAATCATGGTGTAGGCCCACTTGGAATTCCGGATCTCAACCTCCCAGCTGAGCAGATTTCTGGCGGTACGGTGGACTCTCCCCATCCGTACGATCTTCAGAGATTGTGGGCTGATCCTAAGGCCAGATACGCGGAAGCACGTAGGAATAGAAAAATTTTAAATAGTATAAAGATTAGGAAAGCCTCCGGTTTACCTACTCTTGCTCTTGCTAATCGGAGATAACCTTTGAGTTTCTTTTTGTTCTTTATTTTCCTCGAAAGATTTTATGTCCTGTTCAGGTTCAGCAAATGGAAGATCCTGTTAACCCATTTTTCGGCCACATTGTGAAAATAGTACAATTTTTTATTATTTTTAAAAAAAAAGTAGATAAAAAATGGAAAATGATAATAATACGAAAGTATAATCTACAAATACAGGTTTCCCCATGTTTTTTAATCATATCTGCTGCATTGAAGGTTGCATTTGAGATAAAATTAAATCTAAAAATAAACTAGTACAAATACACTCTTATTCGAACGCTCAAATATTTAACAAACAAATGTGCATGCGAGTTCAGGATAATGAAAATGAATTTTAACAAGGAAGAAACAGCAGCAGCATTCACTTTGCATAAGATGATAAAAAGAACATAATAGGTCTGAGTTTGCGTTACTTAGCCATCACTCAAAATCCTGATCACCGACCTCTCCTTCATATTCTTCATCGTCGTCTGCAGTGGCTTCTTGGTATTGCTGGTACTCTGCCACTAAATCATTCATATTGCTCTCAGCTTCAGTGAACTCCATCTCATCCATCCCTTCACCTGTGTACCAATGCAAGAAGGCCTTGCGCCTAAACATGGCTGTAAACTGCTCGCTTACTCGCCTAAACATCTCTTGAATTGATGTTGAATTTCCAACGAATGTTGATGCCATCTTGAGGCCGGTTGGTGGAATATCACACACGCTTGACTTCACGTTGTTAGGGATCCACTCCACGAAATAGGATGAGTTCTTGTTCTGCACATTGATCATCTGTTCATCTACTTCTTTTGTGCTCATTTTACCTCTGAACATGGCGGAGACTGTTAGGTAGCGTCCATGGCGAGGATCAGCTGCACACATCATGTTCTTGGCATCCCACATTTGCTGAGTAAGTTCCGGGACTGTGAGAGAGATGTATTGCTGTGACCCACGGGAGGTGAGTGGTGCAAATCCCACCATGAAGAAATGAAGACGTGGGAATGGAATCAAATTCACAGCCAGTTTCCGGAGATCTGAATTCAGCTGCCCAGGGAACCTCAAGCAACAGGTAACTCCACTCATGGTTGCAGATATCAAATGGTTGAGGTCACCAACTACAAACACAAAAAAGATGGAAGATGAAATCTTTCACATTCACTATTATATATATTTATTATAGCTCTAAATTATCATCTGCTAAAGACAGGTTACTCACAACTTGGAGTGCTAAGCTTAAGAGTCCTGAAACAAATATCATAGAGAGCTTCATTATCAAGGACCATGCATTCATCAGCATTCTCCACCAGTTGATGAACTGAAAGTGTGGCATTATATGGCTCTACAACAGTGTCAGAGACCTTGGGTGAGGGGAAAACAGAGAATGTGAGCATCATTCTATCTGGATACTCCTCCCGTATCTTTGAGATCAAGAGAGTTCCCATGCCAGACCCAGTACCACCTCCAAGTGAGTGACAAACCTGGAATCCTGAAAATATAGCATAAAATAGTTTACGACAATGTCATAGAGCTGAAAACCACTCCATTATAAATGTAAATAAAGAATGCCAATTACTCACTGGCAAGATTTCAAAAAGCTACTGGTTCTTTCCTATTCTTAAAATTAAGAGTAAGATAATCCCTTTGGTGGAATCTCTTATGGATGAAAGACTGAGAAATAATGTTATAGAAGAATCATACATCATCTAAAATTCAAGGAACCCAAAAGAGAAATTAAGATATACCCAAAGCATCAACATATGAAAATAGCTTAAATTCCTTGTCATAAAGGTGTTAATTATTACATAACCCAGTACTTAGGAAGAAGAAAGATAAGGGGGGAAAAGAACAGGAAATAAAGTTTGAATGGTTTCATGTGTCTAAAGTCTCAGTCAACAGAATCCTTAACAGAGTAGATAAAGTTGCAACTGCTCCACTGCCAAAGACATAATATCTTTCTGCATGGCAAACAAGTGGAAATTAAGTTCTGATTGATAAAAAGTACGGGGGTAACTTTTTTCCCCCCTCCACCAAAATTATTCATCTGTCCACACTTTTAGAAAGAGGCATTGTCATATAAGTCAGTATCAAAAAGTCAACTTGAACCTTATAGGCAGCACTCATTCACAGGCTTACACAAATAAAAGCACCTAATGTGATTATGTGAATAATATACCAAGCAGATCTCAGCCTGTAACAACCCATTCAAATGGGCACAAAATTTAATTTTCATTTGGATGCACATAGAAACTTCAACCAAGTGTGATTGTCTTCTTTGTAAAAAGACAGGAAAAGTATCAGAATAGTAACAGTATTGCAAATTTGCAATAGCCAATATTGTGGCATCCTGATCAGGATTAAAACAATAAACAAATCTCTAAACTGATAATCATTTAGTTGGGGGCCCATTAGCCAAATAACTCCAAACCACAATTAAGACTAGAATCCACGGTGTATGACAAATTATGAGCAAAAACAGGCCATACATCCAATATACTTTTCGCATCAGGATTTCACAGATCCACGGGAGAAATGCTTAAAATAGATCAGATTCTCCCGCATCAAACTAGTTTAAAATTTAAAAGCTCCGTGGAAAATCGAAAGTTATTGAATTGTAAAAAGTGTAAAGCCAATACAAATTTGAAGTACGCACAGGATCAGAACAACAAACGACAAATATGCAAATTCGGACATGTGCTTACATACACCTGCATACGCCTCTGGTTTACGTTCATAGCTCCATTCGCACATGCAAGTACGCGCGTGAGTGCGTGATATTGATGGTCGTGAAAGACAACGTATGTGTGTAAGACTATAAGTCCCATCGGCATGAACATATGCATGTCTATGCAACGCGATATGTGAATTATACAGTATCGAAATTACGAATAAAATCAAGGCAGGAATAGAAGCTAACCTTGCAAGCAATCACAATTCTCAGCCTCCTTGCGAACAACATCGAGAACGGCATCGATCAACTCAGCGCCTTCGGTGTAATGACCTTTGGCCCAGTTATTCCCGGCACCGGACTGTCCGAAGACGAAGTTATCAGGCCTGAAGATCTGGCCATAAGGCCCTGATCTGATGCTGTCCATGGTACCAGGCTCGAGATCCATAAGCACCGCACGGGGGACATACCGGCCGCCGGAAGCCTCATTGAAATAGACGTTGATGCGCTCGAGTTGGAGGTCATTAACGGCGGCGTTGCCGCCGTCGCCGCCCTTGTAGCGGCCGGTAGGATCAACGCCGTGCTCGTCGCAGATAACTTCCCAGAACTTGGAGCCAATTTGGTTGCCGCATTGGCCTCCCTGAATGTGCAAGATCTCTCTCATGATTCTCTCCTCTCGCTCCCTCTAGATTCCTTCGCTTCAATGTTCGTTGGGAGATGCAATGAATAACTGGAAAAAATGGCGAAGAGATATTTGAGGATTTGATGGAAGAGGTGGGGGGAGTGAGACATGTGAATTGTTGTGACGTGACAGCGGAATACGGACAATGTAACCGCTGGAGCCCAGGAGTGGGTGCGGGTCCCACGTGGACCCCCCATCATATCAATAATTTGGTGGCTGTATTTATCCTGGGGCCTGCCATATTTAATTTGGGCACGTCCCAATGTTTCATCGCAACCAATATTAATATATTATTATACTCCCTAATAATTTTTACTTAAATTAAAGCCTTTTGATTTTCAATGAATCTAAAAATTATGATAACAAAAACACCTAACGAGCATGACAGCCAGTCCAAGCCCAGTCGGATTCAATTATTCTTATAATTTTGACAGCTGGAGATGGGCATAGGAGATGCATAAGAGTGGAACTAGCGGTGCTTCTAAACTACATCCAAGGATGGAGTAGGGATTGTGTGGGCATGTGGGGCTGATACGGACAATTAACTTGATAATTATAATATTTTAAAAATAATTCTTGTAATAAAAGGTAGAATCACGTGGATGAATAAATCATGTTGACTCAACTGATCAAAATGTTATATTTTTGTTGGTGAGACTTGATCATTGGTTTATTATAACAAATTTCACTTTTGTAACCAGTTGAGCTACCAATGCAGGCAAAATAACATTTCTCCATGGGAGTCATCAACTGCCTTTCTTGGTTTGAACTTGTCAATTGTTTTTATTGGTCTGAACATGTCAATTATGAGCAACCTAGACTGGTTTATCACAATTCATTGTGATCCTTTGTTAGCTAGGATCACCCAACAAAAACGCATATTCGAATAGTGACTACAGATTTTTTTATAAATGAAAGGATTAGGAATTTTGTTAGATTATTAGATAGAAAATAGGAAAAATAAATAAATAAATAAATTGAACAGCCAAGAGCTCACACCGACAGAATAACTACAGTCTAAGGCCGTTTGATTTGGTTTAAAAGAGAATCAAGCGTCTGATCTTTGATTCCAGAGTTGCCAGCTAAGCATTTAAAGATCTAAACCATTTATTCCTATTGCTATCAAACCCACACTGACATTATAACAACTACCTCTTTCATTGAGTTTGAAGTGAAAACATTGACTATACAAAAGTTTCGCAACGTAGAATTTCAGAAGCGGCATGATTCAGTTTCTGAATGAGGCAAGCCACAGTCGAGGTGGCATTAAGTTTCATCACATTCACATGACATTATGACTATGACCAAGGAATGGCAGGCCATGCCTGCCTGCCCGCCCAGGTAACTACTGGCACGTCAAAATCATAAATGCACTATTGGCACGTCAAAATCAGTCCTGACTATGGTCACAATGCAAGATTTACTCATGTGCATACTCAAATAGTAACGGCAAATTTTTCTCATCACCCAAAATCATAAATGCACCTGAGTCTGGGTTCTACTATAGATAAGACACCACAAGATTTAATGAAAAATTTGCACCGCAAATCTGAGAACACCCGCTTGCCCATAAATCGCAAGATATGTCTTAACGACCTCAAATACCTCAAATACTCGTGTATTAATGCTCATAACAACTGAACTGTGTCCAGGAGGCACTGCAAAATTTACTGCTAGAGCAATCAAATGCGTGGGATTTCATAGTTCTAGATTTTAATCATTTTATCTCAGCTGTGTAGGCTTTAAGTAAACCATAAAAGCATCGAACTAAGGCCCTTCAACCACACAGCAATCATACATTTTGGACTAGGGAAAGAGAGACTGATTACGGACAGAGAGAGAGAGGAGAGAGACTTGTTTGTTTTGCAGAAATTTTCTCCTCAATCCGAAAACACTACCAATACAACCTTGTACAGTCCTAGAGCTAAAATGTCTGCAGCGAGAAGTTCACGAATCTTATGAACAGCCGTAGTTTCCACTCAAAAACATCACCGTTGTTGGAACATTGTCTCGTTGCAGTACTTTTTGAAGTTCAAGCATTCCTCCAGAAGAAAATCGCTGCAAAGTGATTCATAATAGGTGTATTTGAAGGTGAAAGTCAATCTTAACTACAGTTTCAAACTTACAACCAGTCCTCACAAGTAAAAAAATGGATCAGGAGAAAGATACTTACAAGATCCTCTCCGCCATTTCTGATGCTTCCCATCTAGGGCTCCAAGGGTATTCAGTTATGACACCAGACTTGATGGGTATGTTAAGGGAATTGAAGTGCTATTCAGATAGATCAGAAATGAAAATAATTAATACAACCATTGATTGCTACACTGCCTGAATGTTTTACTGTTACACTACATAAATTTCAGGTCAACTATGCTCACAGGGCAAAAATGAAGATAGAAGTACTAGTACAAGAAACAAGGGGTCTTGGTAAACAAAAGAAATGAAGACAACGAAAAAGTCTATGACATTGATTATACCTGTGCACTCTGTAGCACCAAACTTGGTTGTTGCTTAGGGAACTGGAGTGGGATGGTAAAGTGTACCTAATACACCAATAACTTCATAAGATGAGATCAGACACTACGACATGAAAATAAAGCATTGCTACATACGTCATTGACCCGAGATTCGATGCAAAATAATTGTATTATACAAGGAATCATCCAAAACCAACATGTTTGGCAATCAGGCAACTCATAACCATATGTGTATCCATGGGATACAAAATGAAAACAGAGATTAACACGGAAAGCAGCATGAAACAATGTGTTGACTATAGCACAGAGCAACATATACTGGACACTCTTATATTGCCCTGTCTGTCTCTTCCACTCTGATGAAACGTAGATCTATTCTCACTCTGATCTTTTTGTTATTCTGTCATATGACAAACAAAATTTACATCCATGCCTTAAAGTAAATATCCAAATGCAAATGTTACTTTTTCCAATTCCTAATTCATCTTGCTTTTGTGGATAAATACTGGATTTCTAATCTTCAATTGTTTTCATGGCCTGTCTGAAGAAGAAAAAGAACCGTTTGCATACTGGATTTCTAATCTTCAAGGAAAAAGTATATGGACTAGTATTTACTACAAGAATTAGCTCAGGTCGTGTTAGAGCAAGGCATAAATAAACTCATGTAGGATTGTATCTGTGAGTAAACAGAAACAGGCACATACCAGGAAATTGAAAACCCCAGAGTGTGATAAAAAGCTAGCCTTTCTGCAGAAAACCTGCAGGCAAAACAAGAGGAGCTCAGCATTTAAACTTGATTAGCAAATGTCATCATTGCGTAAACACAGATTACACACCGGATCAGCTTCTAGTGGCCTTCCTAAAAGAGGAGCTAAGGCCACAATGAATTTCCTTCTGATTTCAATGGATGAAACTGCATCTTTAATCTGTCACCAGGGAATGCAGAGAGTGAAAAGTAGAAACTTGTGAATTATGGAGGTATTTTTCTCCAGGCCATGAAAACAATTGATCACACATTCATACTACCAAAAAAATGATGAAGCTAACCTGTGTTGCAAGATTGACTTCTAAAGCTGGAAGGTATTCAGCAGTACACCTATGGAAGAAACAGAAATGTGAAAAATACAAGAAAGAAAAAATCTTGAATAAAGAAAACTAGCAAAGTGATGAAGCAGTAATGACATATTTTACATTCCATCCACCCACGAAGGAAGCCTGAAATCTTCAACAGAAAAGAGTGCTTTCACTTCGGGAGAAGAAACCAGTTTCAGGCGTGGAGCTGAGTATTTTCTGCCAACAGGAAATATGACCTGCTACATCATTAAAATGTTAAACTAATAATGGAAAGGGAAAAATAGAAAAAGCTTATGAACACAAAAGTAAATGTGTCAGTAACTAGACAAGTATGCACTTGTGCTTAAGATGTGGAAAATATGTTCTCAAATTGTGTATTTGACTCGTATGTTATTGAAGGATGGCATGTAACAAAAATCTAAGGTGTTATTGTAGGCCATACATGTATCTCTAGTAAATATCTAAAGAAAATCACGAACGGGATTGATATATTATTACAGTCTAACCCATGAACTAAGTGAGAAAAATTAACACTAAAAACAAATGAAAACTGATTCATTCCTATAGTTTGCTTCAAAGATTAAACAAAATATTGGTAAATTTACATACAACAACTCTATTGTGATTAGTAAAAAGGGCATATATTATTATTTTCATCTAACTTTTTCTATAAGCAATTTTCATCTAAAATTATTATTTGTAAATGTAAATTGCCATCGCCACTTAGTTCAACATAAATTGCTGTCTCCTTCAGACAGGAAAAGTTTATCTTTCCATATAAATTCTTTTTTTCTCTGAAGCAATCAAGACAGCAAATTGTTTTTTTTTTTCTCAAAATGGTCAGAATTAAAATGCTTGCTGTGGTTTTATGCTATCATGTGGATACTTATAGACGCAAAATAAGCAAGGATGATACTAGAGCAGCAAGATCTCAGAGACAGACCTGTAAATATATCTTCTGCTGATGTCTCCAGGTGGATCCAGCAACCATCTTGTTCAAGTCCAAATCCAGTAAAGGTATGGAAAATTTAACCTCTTCTGGCTACTCTAAATTAATGGCACAAAACAGCACTAGTAGTCAAGTTTTGGGTACAATACATCCAACTTGATTTGTAATGCAAAGATGTTTCTTTTCATAGTATACCTTGTCAATGCCAGAACTCAAAAAGTATTCAATTCCCTGCAAAGCAAAGGTGAAAACTCAGTCTGTTCTGCCAATATGCTAAACACATATTGAAACTGAAAACACATGATCAGCACAAGAATACTATTTACATCAAGCATATTAGGCAGACACACAGAGAGTTTGCAAGTAAAGGCGAAGAATATTGGCATTTGCAAATCAAAATCTCATTATTAAGGAGACTACACTAATATTTAAAGCTAAACCATCCTTAAGGTACAGGGAGAAAACATTGAAGACAAAGGGTATACAATGTTCAGCCTTTCAACAACATACTACCTTAAGACCAATCCAATCCCTTACCTCTCTTGGAAGCATAGTGCTGAATTCAAACTTTAATCTATCATCATCCACTTCTCCAACTCGTTTCCTTTGGTAAGCCATATACAACTCCCTACCAAGCAAACAAACTAAAACTCAACCAAACTACCTCCAAATAGACTTAAGACAATCTTGAGCTAAGAGGAAACCTGCAACCACTATCCATAGTCAAACTTGTAACCTTTTGATTACCAAGTTAACAGCCAGATCAATTTGGGGCAACTGGGGTTGCCCCCTACTTAAGACAACAATGAAAGACAGTAACCTAAGCTCAAGAATGAGCGACAAAAGCCGGGAAGGATCTTTGTTGTTCCAGTCAGTCAATGCATTCTTCGTGTCCGCTTCATCACCAAGACTATGATATGGCTGAAAATTCTCGTCTTCCGGCCCAAATATTATATCCGGAGCCATGAGTGGGTACACTGCATTGTATATAACATCCCCTGCCCAAATCAAAACTTAGATTTCTCATTATTTGCTCCACACACGCACATTTACAAACACCTAACACGCAAGACAGAAATACCGACACTTGATGTTGTCGAGGCAAAATGGGATAACTAAAGTGAAGCGATCAAGCAGGCCAGGGTTTTTGCCTCCTCCCCACATTTGCTCTACCTGTAATATACCTCAAAATTCATCACTACGCACTCATAGATTGTGTTCCTGTAAGTGTATATACACAATTACACATGAGATAGAGTGTGTTCTCGGAGTATAGGGTATAAGTAGTACCTTGATAGGGAAGGGGCAGTGAGAGACTAGGTAATTGAGCTGAGCGGCGATGAGAGGAGGGACGCTATCGATTGCCATCGCCTTGCAGGAAATCACGTTGTGTTGTGTGAATTGTGATGTTTCAGACTAAACCTCCGTCAGTCTCGTAGTGTCCGGCGATCTGCGGAGATTGAAATGAGTCGGGACTCGGTATCGGGCTCTTAACTCAGGCCTACCGCCCCAACAAAATAATGGACTTCTAACTTGTGGTGAAGTGTGTAGGAGATATATAAAGTGCCTGTGACCAAGCCATTGACTAAAATTTAGCATCAGACGATCTCATATAATATTATTGTTTAGTTAATGTCATATGAGGTCTTCCGAATATACTAGTTTTGTCACGTTTAGTCTTAAACTTTCGAATTGAGCAACCGTGGTCCAAGTTAACATTCCATGATCCTTCAACTTTCAAAATGTAGCTCATCGTGGTCCTCCTGGAAGGACTATGGCCAATTAAAATTTGGACTATGAATGGTAACAATTTGAACGTTGAAAGATCATAAGTCAATTTGAAAGATTAACCACCCATGGTCCTTCCAGAAGAACCACTACTAGTGTTTCTCTTTTGAAAGTTGAAGGACCATGGATTATTAATACTCATATTTATTAAGATGTTGTAAATATTATCATTTCTAACATAATTGATCAAACCAATTTCATTAATTGCGTCATTTAATATTCGATGTTATAATTTTTATAATTATATATCGATCTAAATATTCTTAAAATATTATAACAAATACATTCCGTGCAATGCACGAACGAAAATACTAGTGTATATAATGGAGTACAACCCAAAAGACAAAAAAAAACAAAACAAAACAAAACAAAATTACCATATTTAGATGTTTAGAAAAATTGGCGGCCAATTCCAAGATTAGCGCCCTCACTGGTGCTCGCATCCCTTGAAGTGAATACACTGTAGCTACTTATAGTTTCCAAAATTGGTTACTTTCCAAAATTCAAATCACCTCAAATTGGAAACTAGTTTGTTCAAAAACAAAATTGGGAACTAGCGGATGCCTTCCTATTGATTTTGACCATCTCATATAAATCCATCAATCATCAATCATCAAACCACCGTTTCGTTTCAAAGATTTAGACTTTTCCAAACTTGAAATCATCTGCTCATCTCTTGCTTCATCAACAATGGCTACCTCCTCCAATAGATCTCCGTCGCCGGTGCCGTTAAGGCCGCCGCACAGAATAAGTTTCAGTGGCAGCCCTTCTCCCAAGCCTTTTCCGCCCACGAACCCTAGACGAAGCTTCAACCCCATCACTCCCACAAATTTCTGTGTTGTTTCAATCTACTTTGTGACTGACTTTTAAATGATTGTTTGTGGTTTCTATGATGTTGGTAGCTTAGGAAAACTTTTGCTGTTTTTGCTGGGTTTTTTTTCTTAACATTTTGTTTATATTTAGTACTTGTGGTGAAGTGTGTTGGATATATATATATATATATATTTTGAATACTACTGACTCTATGGCCGTGAGGAGTTGGTGCACTGCCTTGCTGAGTTGCTCTCCTTGTTGTCGTCTCCATTTTTACTCCTAAGGTTTGCTTAATATTATAAAATATGGAAATAGAATTCATATTCGTACTACAATTGTGCATTAAACTATGGTGATACAATTCCTATAAATGCTAGGAGCATCCATTGTTATATAATATAAAAGGAAAGTATTTTTTTATTTACAATATTTAATAAACGGATAAGATTAAAATAAATAAATAATATTAAACAATATGTTAAAACATTCCATCTATAATATATTTCATAACATATTTTAGAATACATAAAAATTAAATACAAATTATGATAAAATATTTGTTATTTGTATAGGTTGGCACTAGGGATGGCAATGTGCACCCTCCCCACCGCGAAACCCCGGTGATGGGGAAAAAATTCGGGGATCGGGGCAGAGACGGGGAATTTTTTCAATTCCCCGCCGGGGGCGGGGACGGGGATACCCCTCCCCGCCCCGTCCCCGTCCCCGAATAATTAAAAAAAAAATATATATATATATATAGTATTTTAAGAGTAACCCTAATCCTCCATCACATTTAGACCATAAATCCAGCCGCTGCCTCCATTCCCTCTCTTTAATCTCCATTGCGACATTGTAGCACTAGAGACATTGCTTCCATTCCCTCCCATCTTCCATTCCTCCATCAGTGGTCACGCAAGCTCCAGCCGCCTCCACCGTAGCTTTTTCGGCCGCCACTACCTTCATCGCCGGTCACATCCTCGATCTATCGCCTCTGTCTCCATCGTCGGTCGCTACTCAGCACTGCATCCATCCTCTATCGCCGGTCACATAGAGCTACAGCCCACAGACGCACACGGCACGGCACACCCCAGGCTCTAGCCGCGACTTCACCGGTCTTCCTCCATCGCCGGATTTCCATCCTACTTCGCCGGTTTTCCTCCAGTCTGTGAGTTTTATTTTTAATTTATCAATATATTATGAATGTGAATATATTATATGTTAGTCAATATAATTTGTCAATGCTCAATATACTATGAAATGTGAATTTGAATATCAGTGTTGGATCTGGTATTTATTTATTATTATAGTGAATGAAGTATTTAACAATTATATATTTTTGTTTGAATCTGTTATAGTGAATTTGTTAATAATATATTTTTGTCATTAGTGAATTTGAATATGTTATTTATTTATTTACTCACTATTATTGTAGTGAATGAAGTATTTAGCAGTAATATAATTCACTGTTGAATATGTTAATAATATATTTTTGAGTTTATTACCAAAATGGTCCCTCGATTATTGCAAAATTACCAATTTAGTCCTTGACAATTTTTCGTGCCCAATTAAGTCCCTTGACTTTGAAAATTTTAACCAATTTGGTCCTCCTTTTATTCTGCCGTCCGTTAAATTAGGACTAAAATAGTGATTTTGTTATAATTAAGGGACCAAATTGGTAATTTTGCTATACTCAAGAGACCAAATTGGTAATTAAATTTTCACTAAAATGGTCCCTTGACTATAGCAAAATTACCAATTTAGTCCCTTGACTATAGCAAAATTACTAATTTGGTCCCCATTTTAACGGATGTTTAACGGCAAAATAAACGGAGGACCAAATTGGTTAAAATTTTCAAAGTCGAGGGACTTCGAAAAATTGTCGAGGACCAAATTGATAATTTCACAATAGTCGAGGGACCATTTCGGTAATATACTCTATATTTTTGTTTGAAGCAGTGAAGTATAAAGGTATTTAAGAGTAATATCTTTATATTTTAGTTGTTTGAAGGAGTGTGATTATCTGTTGATATGGATATGGGAGGGGGTGACGCACCTAGTGAAACTCAATCAGCATTATCGGATGAGACACCTGTGGTCGTGGACTCTCACATTGAATTAACTACTAACCTCAATGAAGGTGCACCGGGTGAATCAAGTGTTGGTTCAAAAAGATTACAACAACAATGGAGTTCGCTTGTTGCTCATGAAGGATTTAGAAGGTATTTAGCTAGCCTTCAACCACTGTTTGAGCTTGAAGACATGGAGGTATATACATTAAACTTTATAACTATGCATTGTATTATTTGTGAGATTAAAATGATTAACTAGAACAAATATTTGAACAATTAATTAAATTATTTTGTTTTCTTTCAGATTGAAGAAGATTGTGAAGATTGAAGGCTTTGATTGTAGTGTTATTGTGTTTTTGATGTAATTATGTTGATCGGGGATTTGGACTTCTGAACGTTGGCCATTTGGACTTGTTTTTTTAGTTTGCATTTGATATTTTGGATTGAATTTTGAACTTCAACGGTTCGTACTCGTACTTTATTAAAAATAGTTATGTTAGTAATTGTTACAGAATTATAGTTTTTAAAACAGCCTATTTGGATTTAGGATTTACGGATTTCAATTTTTTCATTTTTATTTAAAAAAATTTGTACTAATTTGACACAACAATGAGGTTGAGCGGGGATGGGGATTCCCCGTTCCCGCTAAATTCCCCGCGGGGACGGGGATGGGGAATTTTTTCAATTCCCCGCCGGGGACGGGGACGGGGTTGGAGTAGCGGGGACGGGGACGGGGACGGGGAGTATACTCCCCGCCCCGTTGCCATCCCTAGTTGGCACAATTTATATACTAATAAAATAATATTACTTAATAGAAAATTAATTTATAATTTATTACAAACTCCTCACGGCCACTGTGTTCGGCGAAGGCAACAATCTTCATTGTCGCGATAATTTTTGTTATATTTTATCTTAATTTATTAAAAAATTTAGAAAAAAATAAGATAGTCATTTCGAATTTGAATATTCGAATCGAATATATTCGAATAAATTGGTCAAATCGAATACGAATCGGTATTTAGGATTCGAACACTAAACGAATTCGAATTCGAATACTCATCAAAATAATCGAATTCAAATCGAATACTGAAGTATTTGACTCGATTCAATTCGTTTACACCCCTACTTCTAACCCATTGGTCCGCCCGAGGCTCGGAGAATCAGAGCTCATGACCAACCGATAGGTGTATTGTGGACTATACTTCATATTGTAAAATAACATTGATTTACATGTTATTTTTAGTATGTCACAAATTTTTTTTTGAGTACTATTGACTCTATTACAATTAAATAAATTAACACGTCAATTTAGTATATTGAAGCCTACAAATCAGATAGTGGCATGTAATAGTAATAGCAAGTCGCTAGGTTTTTTACGATATTTCGACAATTTTCGAGAAAAAATTGACAACCGATGACCAACAAATGGTTGCTGACCGCCTTTCCAATTAAAGGTCATTTTCTTCAAAGAAGGCACCGATAACCGTTCGTTGGTCGCCGGTCGTTGATTTTTCCCCGACGTTATTGGAACGTCGTCAAAAGGCTATCGATTTGCTATTACAAGTAACTATTCACATATTTGGTTTCAATAAACTAAGGGTGCGTTTGGTTTGCACGTGGGAATTGGAATCGGAATAGGTATCAAATACTTGGTAATGGTAATTTGTTTTGGTGAAAGTATTTTGCATGTTTGGTAGTAGGGTGGAATGAGAATGATTATCAATAGTTGGGGAAGAAATGAAGAAGGGAGATGAAACCCTTATTTAAAAAGGGTATGGGTTTTGTCATTAATGGGGTATTCCAAACCCATAGTAGCATTCATAAAACCTATCAACCAAACACTAACAATCACTATTATACCCATTCCTTATGCCTAAACCCCCAACCAAACACACCCTAAATTGACATATTTATATACTTAATTGTAATTTTTTAAAATTTAGAAATCTAAATAAGTTTTCCTATATATATTCGAGAGTGTATTTGACAAATATATATATATATATATTTTTAATTTTTCCCTTATTATCTCCTTCATCTGTTTTTTTGTTAGATCTAAAAAAACTTTGAGCAAAATCTCATACTATTGGACTTGCAATTGAAATGCCTAAACAATCGCTTCCTGCATTCAAAGCCATGGAGGTTAAAATCGTAATTCAACATGCAACAGATAAACCCTAATTAGGCTCTTCGCCTCTTCCCATCCCTTTAAATCAATCAAGTATCATGCATATCTCTTCCGTTCTGGTTCTGCTGCTTCCGGGTGCGTCTCTGCCTGCCTGTGGCTTCTTTTCTTTCATTTCAGTCTTTATAAGTTTATCCCGATGAATCCGCGTGATGATTCCGGTTAGATTAGTGTCGTCTGAGCTGCCAATCGGCGTTCTGATGCAATAATCCAAAATCTGTGACGTTTTCATTGCATCAGAGTTATTAGTGTTTTGCTGCTTGCTGTTGTTCTACTACTCCATGAAGGATTGATTTTTCTTCACCTTTTTTTCTCTATTGGGTCTGAAGTTTGACTCTTTGGCACCATTAATGGCCATGCCTCAGGGATGAATACAGCACCCTATATCAGAATTCTTCCTTCTGTTGAAGTCGGGTTGGTTTTCTTGTTAAACCAACCAGACCATCTATGAAGGGTACATTCTCAAAATTGGAAAGGAAACACTCTGTAAAAATGGTTGAATAAACTGGAAACGATTTCACTGGCACTTAACAATGATGTTTCATGACGAAAGAGAATATAAAGGACAATTAAGAATTGTAAGATATACAATCTCTAATGCCAAGAAGGATTGCATACATACAATATTGGTTCTCTTTCATTCCAGGCTCCAGGTCTGCAACAAGAACCAGATAACAGTAGTTAATTGCTGCTGCCATTTTCTTGGATTAATGTTTAAAGTGAATATGAAGTGTGGATGTATCAACCAACAAACCTGAATCCTGCCATCAGAGCAGCCAACAAAGATCATCTCTCCATCTTTATCTGGTGTTAATGATGTGATTCTTGTGTTCCCACTGCTTTTCAATTTGAGGGAGGCAATCTTTGTTGCTCTCTCCTTTTGCCAAACCTCAATGGTTCCACATTTCATGGCCAAGAATATGAAATCAGTGTTGACCATTACCTGCTGTATGTCAGAGTTGGATGGGAATAATCCTATGACTGCCTTGCTGGGGAGGGAGAAGATCTTCATATGCACATTGGTATTTGGTAGAGACAATCAGGAGCCTTAGTATCCATGAACTGGTTACGAGTTTTAAGCTGAAAAAAAAACTTGAAATTTGCTCATACCTTTCCTGCAATTCCATCAACTGAGGAACCTCCAGCGATCAAAACATCCTTGTGAATCTCGAGGGATAGTATAGTTTGTTTGCCTAACAATTTTTTGGTCCCAGTGTAAAATGTTGTTGTTGTGTAAGTGCTTAAATCAACTTCCTGTCATTATTGCTGAATTTTAGACATTCATTGAAACTTCACTGGTACTTAGACCAAACTATGCAGTCTAGAATACCTGGATGCTGTACCCTGTGCATCCACAATAAAGCTTATCGCCTGCCAAGGCAAGACACTTAACATATTTGTTGAAATTTACATGCTTTGGAGATCCAGACCAATTATAAACCTGCAAAAGTTATAGTTCCAGTGAGATTTCTCAATGCTATTAGGCAAGTTTGAAATATGGACTTTCTGAAGATTTTAAGTCAGCATTTCAACAAAATGTGAAATCTTGTCAAAGAATATAGATTACTGGCCTTGACTCCAGTTCCTTGAGTTGAAAAGCATGCCACATTCGAGTTAGCTGTCAACCCCAGCACTGCCTCTTTCATATCATGAACCTGAATACAGTGAATTTCACCTTGTTTGATAGCCCAAACCTGTATATGGAAATTGTTAGCATATTTTCAAGTATTTGAAAAACAAATGTATGTATAGGAGGAAACACATAATTCTGAGAAGACAGATGGTAAGCATGAACACTATAGCAGATAACCGGCTGCAATTCTGCAGTTCTACATTTGTTTTTGACAACAGTACATCAGGGCTATCAGTATCTATCATCCATTTTCTAACCTCTAAAGCAGAATCAGGGTGGATGACTTCTACAAATTGCTTCAGGGGAAAAACATGAAATGATAGGGATTGTGCATTTTGGTAATCTTGCTTCCTTCCCAATTTATATGAACATCTCATATTTATGTACTAGTACTACAGAAATCATACCCGAATTTCATATGTAAAGCAAACTAGTTATATCATGTATCTTAACCGGGTTTCCCCCTTCCTATTCATCTAAAAAAAAATCATACCCGAATCGTTCTATCCAAGGAACCACTGTAAAGTTTATCACATGAAGATGAAACGTGAAGGCAAGTAACAGCCTTTGAGTGTTCACGAGCTTCATAAATTAAGCGAGGAGTCCTCTTTCCAGTGTCCCAAACCTGAATTCAGGAGAACAAATGTTTTTTCTAAGGTACGCTAGCCAGTTGTAGAATTTCCTACTATATGAACAGGTATACAAGTATTATATATTATTTAGTAGCACACATACTTTTATGGTTCCATCAGAATGACTGCTTATGAGCCGGCCTCTTATGTGAAGTACAGAAAGAACCTCGCCATTCATGGATGTGTCTAGCTCAGGACCTTCAGTATAGCTCCATAGCTCTGCCTGCAGTTCCAATCACAAGGGCATTTAAGACAGCTATTCCCATAACTACTGCAAATTTAGCATTTGTACAAACAATTGAAGGATATATTTGTACATATTTATATTTGATATATTATGTGCTGAACACACCATACTCACTGCATCAATACAAGGCAATGTCATCAATGCTTTCATCATATCACCAACAACTGTGGAGTGCTTCTTGAGCTTCATCAATGTTTTACACATGCATTTGGCATACACCCCCATTTCATTGAGGGCTCCTTCATCATCAGTAATAAAAGATGGAATCAGTAGCATTACTGAAACTATAAAGCCGAAAAAGAGATTTCATATAAACTGCTGCAACTGCACTTCTAAACCAGCCTTACCAAAATCACTAATGAAGCCTCTCAAAGCAAGAGTTGCCAAGATCTTCTCCTCGAGGTTCTTTGTGGATTGTAGTGTGTGTATGAATTGATCTAGCAACGACTTACGGGCAACATCTCTAATTCCTGTATCAGGCAACCTGTAAAGCATGTGGATGAGCCAAGTGGCTGTAACAAGGCAAGATCTTGCAACCTCCATGGAATTGCTCTTTAGACATTCCTCTAAAGCTTTGAAGATCACACCCTTCTCATGGTTGCAGAGTACAAAAACTGCTCTTTTCTCCCAAGAAATCATAGCTTTCTCTTCTTCACCCTAATCATAGACACAAAAAGTTACAATTTGTATGATGTAACGTAAATACATAATTCCCAAAAGCTCTCAAATAACTCAGCAGATGAAGTATGCTCCTTTTATTTTGACTACAGTTGAAATGGCTTAATAACTTCGTACCATCTTATCAGTGAAGTCAGTTTCACTGTTTTTCCTCTTCTCTTCTTTTACCATAGCATTGTAAGGCTGGTGAAATCCGGCACTCTTAAGTAACCAGGCTTCAAGAAATGACTTGCCTGAGGTTGTCAGATACCCAGAAATACATGACAAGGCCTCCAGAGCCCTGATTTGAGAAGCAGGAAAATCTTTTCGGCGAAGGGCTTCAATTAAAGCATCTATTGACTCTTCCCTGTAGATGCTCATTTTCTTCGGGTCAACCTTGGTAAAGAAATTTGGAAGTCATCATTTTGGAACTGGAATGGTTAAAAAATTATCTGAGAGAAGAATATTTTATGTGACAGCATTTCAGTTTAAAATTGTTCAAACCAGGAGGTCAAGCTGTAGAAGTAGGGCAGCAATAATAGGTTTCCGCTCTGCTGCTGCCATCTGTAGACAGACAAGAAGAGTGTGCATAGTACTAAATGCTCCCTCATCCTTAATAATCTGCAAAATCTGATTACACAAAGTTCTCCTGAAACAACAGCAAAACTGTAATTTAGTACACCATTTTTTCAGTTACATAGGAATTCTGATAGGTATTCTACTGAAATTCTGATTCAAAGTGAAATAGATTAGTTACCTGCTCTGTAGGACTAACTCATAAAGAAATTCTATGCATGTGTCTCTTGTGCGGTCATTTTCTGCATGAATTAACTCAAGAACTGGTGACAGCTCAATTCTATTAGCTATAAGATTCCGGCAACTCTTATCAGTACGTATACAGCATAAAAGTACAGAAACAACAAACTCTCTTCCAGTTTCCCTCTCCAGGCACTTAAGTAAGGCAGGGATACCACTTGCTGATATAATGTTCTTAGTATTGGATGACCTATCACTCTCATCACCTCCCATTATAATCTTCTCAATCAAGGCAATGGCAGCATCTTTAGGTGCAATTGCCAATTGAAGGTCATTGCAGTCTTCATTTTTGTTTGAGATCATCTGGATGAGGGAGGGTATAAAGTTGTGAGCAGAAAGTTGAGAGAATGATGGTCTCAAGAGGTATATGAGAACTGCAGCTTCAGCAAGACCATTTTTCAATAAAGCAGCCAGGCATTCAAAATCAGTGTCAACACTAGTAAATACTTCACTGACACTGTCATCTGCATATATTAGCTCAGATAGTATGTAAACTGCTGTCCTGAGAACTTCCCTATCTGAAGAAGCTGATAGAACCTCCATAAACCCATTGACTATTGTTGGGGATGATAAATAAGAATAAAGTCCTGATTCAACATGTGAATCTCTCCATGCCCTGGCTATTTTCAATACAGCTGCTTCACACTCTTGCAAGTTGTCTGATGTGCAGAGACATGAAACATAGGGTTTTAATGAGTTGATAATTGCTCCTACAGCAGCACTAGGTGGTTGTGTTAATACTGCAGCTCGTGCAAATCTCTGGGGTCTATGCTCAATATTGCCATCCCCAACCCTATGGTTGGGGGTATTCAATGCATGAGATGGGGTGAACTCAGATGACATTTCTTTTGAAGAAGGGGTACTTAGATAACTTCTTGGTGTTTCAGAGTACGAAAACTCCTGAGCAAGGTCAGGATGCTGTTCTTTCCAAGAAGCAATCAGTCTCTTTAGGACATAATTCGTTTTGGGGAGACAAGTTGCAGAGAGGGGCTGCCTTGTAATGGGGCAAGTTGTATTGCCTCTGTTCATCCATTCTTGAATGGCTTTTCTTTCATATGTTTGACCGGTTTCAAGAGTGACGGGATCATTGAATATCTGGCTGGTAATTGGACAGACAAAATCTTTTGGAGGCCTTGACTTAGGAGTGGACTTTTCAGAGAGTGTGAAAGAAATGCAGCTTTGACTTCCTTCATCACTTTCGTTCAAGTAGCTGCATATTTTACAAACACAAAGGAGTAAAATGACTAATGAAGACTGCTTTAAATGTAGCATGAGAATTCCAGAAAAGTGCCTCTTTAAGCCTAAGGCTCAGTGAAATGGCTGCAAAAGAAAAACTTTGTATTCTTGAACATGAGACCCCCTCCTGCATAAGTGGTCACATGTTGGGATTTTCCAGCACCACCTGGAATTAGTCACCTCAGGAAAACTCAAGATGCACTTGCTGCTTTTGATGTAATGGTAAGCGCTTAGATCCAACATCTGACAATTATGAAAATGTGAGCAGTAACAAAAATGTAGAGAAAGAAATCATACCACTTTTCTGATAATTGACTGGCACGCCGTCTATGACTTGGATTTTTCCTCCTAGTTTCATGTTGATCCTGCACGTCTAAGCCAAAATCAGTAGGAGACCACAACTGAGGTTCAGGGGAGTTTAAAGTTAGTTCTGGTCTGAAACATACTGTCCCTTCGCCATCCGACTCCACTGAACTGATGCTTGGTTCCTTTAATGAATGTGGAGAACCAGTCAGAGATGGGATATTTGAGGTGTCTCTAATCCGAGTGGAGAAGAGCCTTATTATAGATGGTCCTTCTTTCTTAGAATTGTTCCCTTTTGGAGATGAAAGCTTCGCCGGGGGAGTTCTGGGAGAGTCTACAGGAGAAGAGCTTGTAGGAGATTGCTTTTGACTACTCGTTTTAGTCAGCTGTCTCTTCAATCTAGGCTCTTTTTCCTTGCATATTCCAACACTGTCATAAGATGTCTTCTTCGTGTAAGCCTCAGGTTCAGATTCAAAGCTTTCTTCATTCTCCTCTGGAATTCCCTTTAAGAATGTGAACCAAGAAACAACATTAGCCTTGCCCACAAAAGGGAAAATTTCTCCGGGGCCCCACACCCCAATTACAGAAATCATATTAACTTAGCAGTCCATTAGGTGGAAGAATTGTGCCTAGTGTTCACAAGGAGCTCACAAAATTGGATGTAACTCTCACACTAAAATTGGCAGGACTCGATTGTCCTTGCCCACAATCTGCCACTCAAGAACAAACTGAGCTGCCCGTACAGGCAAGACATAATTAACCTAATTGATACTAAATCCAATCATAAATTCATGGTGGTATGATAAAGAACCTTACTTGAGGCTCCCAGATAGTTATTTGCTGATTCTCTGAAGATGAAGAAGTCGCATTCAATCTGTTTGACGAAAAGTCAAATAATTATAGCGTTCTACATGCACAATTATGGGAAATCCCCACGAAATCTCTGATCTTATGGATGAAACTTACCTTGAAGCTTCTTTTGCTCTCTCTTTGGCTTTCAAGACCGGAGAAAACCCAGCACTTTTGGGCAAGATAGGCCCGAATTTGACATAATCCGGAATCGACCGGCTCACCTCACGCAAAGGAGTCATTGGCGCTTCTGCAATCGGCAACATAGGAATCCCCTTCTTCGCAGTAGCGAAATCATAGTTCATGCAGTCCTTGAAGTATCTTGCGTACAGTTTTGTATTCTCATCCAGCGACTGCGCGTAGAGCTGCTCCAAGTTCTGCATCTTTTCAGCTTGATCAGGCCGCACAGAATAGACAAACGATTCGTTGAAATAGTGATCGAAATCTGCCGTGAGCGACAAGTCACCGGAATCAGGAACGACGTCCATCACTATCCGATGCCTCTCCTCCGAGTACCAGCCAACGACGGAGCTCATGTGCGGGAGAAATAAGGATTTCCAGAGCTCAGGAGCGAAATCAACCCGGGAGAAAAACGGGTCGACGATGAACATCTCGAGCATATGAAGAACGGCATTGCGAACATCATTTCTCAGCTGCCACAAGTACGAAAGGTTGAGGTGGGCCCAGGCGGAGAGGTAGAAATTCGGCACCCCGGCGGTTCTCTGGCCGGAGTTCAGCATGGCGCAAACCTGCAACATTTTCTCCGCGTAATCCAGCCGCGCCATTTTAGTCTCCATGTTTGACGTGTTGATTGCCTCTTCTAGGGCTTCGATTCCCCAGTCCAAATTCGCTAGCACTGCTTGATCCGAGTAACGAACTTCAGCGTCCTTATCAGAGCTCCCATCTTCCGCTGCTAATCTCTCCGCGCATTGCTCTTTGTGTTGAGCTCTCTGTTCTTTGTCAATTAGCCTATCCTGAATGAAACTCCCAACTGTTGACACCAAAGACCTCACTATGTCTTCCTGCTCCATCTCAAACCTATAATTTCCACTCATTTTCCTCAAACCGACTCAATAACTTCACTCTCACAGAAAAATCACCCGCCTCGTATAATCTGGAACACGAAATTCAAAGATCACAAGAACATACATGGAAAAAGTATTGATGTATGCCTGTTCAGACCATATTTTCTGTCTTTCTCAATTGTTTAATCTTCAGGTGAAGAAGAAATAGTCAAACAATCATCAGCGGTTTGTCCATTCCCCGGAGAAACCAATTTTCTTAAATAAAATGCACAGGAAAAGACAGAAAGCCAGCTTTGAATAGGATCTTCACTTCAGGCCGGCAATGGAGGTTACTGTATAATCATCATTATGAAATTATAAATTGCTGACGAATAATAACACTAAATTATCATGTTAAGATTAAATTTAGCATCATATTAAACCTTCAAAGTTCAAATTCAACAGGTATGAACGAGTTCGAGAAAACAATTTAAACAGTATAATAGAACTGTTATTTAAACCATTCTAATTTTACCATCACGATATTACAGTGATCATCCCCAAAGTCAAAGCTATCATCGGCAGAAAAACTAATTAAATTAATCAAATAGATGACAGAAAGGAATCCTTTGTTTTGTTGCATAATCAGTGGAATGGTATCTGCTTTCCCTTGCATTATTTTATCAGTAAATATAGATTATAAGCTTACCTTTTCAAATTGTATGTATTTATATTAATTATTTCACTTTCAAAAGAGCCACTGGCTTCGGTGACGTTATCAGGGTTGTTTTGTTATGAGATATCTGTAAACCAATTTAATATTTATCAGTGGTGCTATCGGAAATCGGCATGGCAAAAAAATGATACCTGAAAGAAGTTACATGATACCAAAAAAATATATTTAAAATTAAGATTATTTAGTATAAAAATTGTTTGTTCATCCAGTTCTGTCAATAATAGAGAAAGTAACCTAAAAAGTTATCAAGATCGTCACTAAGTAATAGAGAGGGTTACCTAAAAAAAAAAGTTACCAATCAGTAATATAATTTTACATCGTCTTTCACAAGAAATTATGGTGGGATAGAGGCTTTTGAATGTATGTTTGTGCCTAGTATTGATGAATCTGTTTGCTACTAAGGCTTGGCATTATTTTCAAAAAAAAAAAGGCTTGGCATGTGATGTTTAGTGGCTTGGATTCAAAACGGGCTCTAATCGGCCCAAAGTTAATACACAAGACTCACTTTAACTATTCACGTACACACAACCATCATATAATAAAGGGAAAAGGGTCAAATAGGCCATCGAACTATAGCTCATTGTGCAATTAGACCCTCAAACTTTAAAAAAGTTCAATTAAGCCCTCAAACTTGTTATTTTGGAGCAAATAGACCTTTGAACTTATTTATGACCTGTAATAGCAGGTCATAAACATTTCCGGCGAACTCCGGCAAAGTTCCAGAGAAATTCCGCCCAAAAAACAAAACCAACAACCGCCGCGACCGTGAACCGTTTCACGGTCGCTGGCGGCGTGGCCGGTCGGGATGGCGACCAAACTGGTCGCCATCCCGTGGAGACGGCAACCAGCTTGGTCGCCGTCTCCAACTCTGGATGGCGACCAAACTGATCGCCATCCAGTTGGATACGGCGACCAAGCTGGTCGCCGTCTCCAACTCTGGAGACGGCTCTGGGGACGGCGACCAGCTTGGTCGCCGTCTCCACGGGATGGCGACCAGTTTGGTCGCCATCCCGACCGGCCACGCCGCCGGCGACCGTGAAACGGTTCACGGTCGCGGCGGTTGTTGGTTTTGTTTTTTGGCCGGAATTTCTCTGGAACTTTGCCGGAGTTCGCCGGAAATGTTTATGACCTGCTATTACAGGTCATAAATAAGTTCAAGGGTCTATTTGCTCCAAAATAACAAGTTTGAGGGCTTAATTGAACTTTTTTAAAGTTTGAGGGTCTAATTGCACAATGAGCTATAGTTCGAGGACCTATTTGACCATTTTCCCTATAATAAATTATGGTCTACATTAAAAAATAAATTGTGCATATTTATTTTAGTATCTTATGCTAGATTAATCTTAAACTTCTAGAACTCCTACCCAAGAACGTTGAAGGAGGTACTAAATATTTATTTTTACTATATTAATTCATTTTAATATATTAATTATATGTTGATACAAATTTATTTTTAGTGTAATACATAAAAATAAACATGCGATACATAAAAAATTAAAAATAAGCATGCAATTATCAATATATTATAAATGAGCATGTATCAATGGTTCACTTTATAATATGAACTATGATATAATTTGTCACTTGCACACTATTATATAATTAATATAATATGAATTAACGTAACTTACCACTAAATTGCATTTTGAATCATGCACGTTATTACTATTATTCTGTGATGGTTTTCAATATCAAATTAAAACAAGGCGCCAATGAGTTAAAACCACTATTCATTGAAAAGCGGCAAAGCTTCAAGTTAATTATAATCTCTCTTTTTTAGTACTATAGACTCTGTTATAACGTAGTATCTGTTCATAGCTATTTTCTCAACCAAATGAATCACAAATAGTCAATATTACATCCACCCAGACTTGAACCCACCCCTCCCAGGTTTTATCACGGCATATTGGATAAGGATTAAAAAAAATAAGAATTATTATTGATTATTATCTCGTTAATTAACCACCTAAACTAAAACTATGGGCTAGTGAGAGTAGTAGGCAAAGATCGTTATTGCCTTGTCTTTGAAAGTCAATTGCTTCACTGTGCATATGTCAAGCTCGATGTCTAAGTTCATTGATCCACTAAATTGTCTGTGCCACGTGCAATTCATATGCTGAGATAGGCAATTATCCACCTACGTTTTCCATTTTGTTTTTAAGTTATTCATTTATTTCAATACTTACAATTCGTTGATCAATTGATTATTCAAAGTCAACTTAGATCTAAAAAGGATAATCACACCTGATTTTACTGTTCCCACAACCGATTTTTTTTGTTACAAAAGAAACTCGTAGAATTATAACATGATGTGCATTGAATAAATTTTGTTCTTATCTAATAGCAAGTAAATCATACAAAAAATGTAAATATATTATGAAGATCATGTATTACAAGTTTAACTGAAAAGATATTGACAAAAATTAAACTCATAACTTACTTGATATAATGAAGTGGAGTAACTAAGAGCAAACTCACTAGTTAGTATTTTTTGTGGGTTTATGCAAAGATGACAATGAGAGAGAAAACGAGATAGGGGGAAAAAACAGTAAGTTACGCGATGAAGTGTATTTCAAGCAAGATTTGAGTGTTTCTTTCTCCAAAATTCCTAATTAGTGGAGCCCATAAAAAACTTAATTTGCATAAATAAAAATTCTCCAAAAAAATTTACATTCCCATTTGTTCAAAAATCATGCTGTAATTTTATTTCTTGAAAAAATCTTTCCAAAATGCATTAATATATTTGCTCTAATGGAGTAATACGTAAAAGCAATGCCAAGGTGTCAAATTATCATTGGTCGAGACTATACAACGGGGTGGTCTTTGCCACCCAATTAGTATAAATACTGTTTATAAATTATAATCTACCAACATATGAAGAAATAGTTAATAAAATGATAGTATATGGTGTGGGGCCAGATCTGGCTAATGCAAAGTTGCTTGGTCAAACCATAATACCCTCTATTGTTTGTTATTATTAGACTTCTAATAATACTCTACATATAATATCCATCTGTCCTATTTCATATGTATTATTTACTAAACAGTATACAATTAATTTATTGTTATATTTAATAGTAATTTTAATATAATTTTAAAATATTTAAAATTTATATATATTTTTCATTTCATTTTACATGCCTAATTTATTATTCATTGGTCAAAATGATTCTTTTTTTTTTAACTTATTTTTTAAAGTTGATTTTTTTGGTGTTTAATAGTACTTTTAATTAAGTATTTAAATATATAAATCTTATATACTAATACTAAATTTAATATTATAAAAATTGAATTAAAAATAATTTCAATTAAGTCTTGTTAACGAAACCATTCATATAAAATGAGATGAAAAGACTAATATTAAACTTAATATTATGAAATATTAAATTATAAATAAGAGTTAATTTCATTGTTGTTTGACTTGGTTCTAAACTTATAGATGACAATCTACATTTATTCCCTCTCCTTTTTTTTTTTCAAAAGATCTTTCTTTGGTTATAGTAGTATTATTGTGGTATTGTGAACAAGAAAATATGAAAAGTATATATATTTGAATTTCAAAGTGCGCGGGTACAGATCTCTATCTAGAAAATCCTCTGATTCTTCACTTGCTTTACTTGACTTGAAACTTTAACTGAAGGGCCTCCGGAATGCGGCTTTGTTCTTCAAAGAAGGACTTTGTTTCTTGATCTTCGTTGAAGGGCTTCCGGACTCAAATGGCTTGATCTTCAGTTCGCTTTAACTTAGCTTGAACACTTGAATATTTGGTCTTCAATCCACTTTTGCAGAGCTTCAATATATATTTCTGCAGGGCTTCTTTATGACTTGAAATCTTTACTCTAGAGAGAAATGTTGTGGAGCTTCAAGTGATGATTGAGAATGAAATGAATGCCTCTATTTATAGGGGTGAGAATGTGAGACTCCCACTCCATCTAGAACTCTTTGATATTATCTCAAAATTAATAAATAAATATTTGAGATAATATAAAGAATTATCCAAAATGTATTTAGTCACCATAATGTCTAGGTTCATGATCCTATCACAACTATAATATCTTAAATAATAATATATAATTTGACTAAATCTTTATCAAATAATTAAATTAATTAGGCAAATTACATAACCCAAATTAATTTAATTAATTGATATACAAGTTCAAATAATATGCGGTCCAATATTAATAACCAATTTAATTCCATCAAAATTTCTGTGTCTACAAATTGCCCCCTCGAGACTTGCTTGAATGTGTCACGTGAGAGCGCATCCAGCTTGAAAGTGCATAATTCAAGGAAGTGTCGACACCATATGAAGCAGTTTATCCTCGTACTACGGAG
Source organism: Ipomoea triloba (assembly GCF_003576645.1). NCBI lineage: Eukaryota > Viridiplantae > Streptophyta > Magnoliopsida > Solanales > Convolvulaceae > Ipomoea > Ipomoea triloba. The sequence continues at coordinate 23,096,609 of NC_044921.1, read as the reverse complement.
ACTGAAATGATATGAAGTAGTTTATCCTAGTACTAAGGAGATTGAAATGATTTGAAGCAGTTTATCCTCGTGCTAAAGGAGATTGAAATGATTTGAAGCAGTTTATCCTCGTGCTAAAGGAGATTGAAATGATTTGAAGGATATAAGGCAGTTTTGAGTCGTGCCAAGGAGCCTTGAATGAATATGCTGTGTTTTCAATTCATGCTAAGGAAGCTTGATGAATATTGCCTCCATCCCAGATAGTGGTATAATATGATGATGCACATTCTTCTCCATCACATGGGTTGATTTGAGGAATTTTCATCTCCATTTCTTGGTTAGTTGGAGTATGGAACCACTTCGGCACATAATCCGCCAATGTGATTGGAACTCGTACTTTCATATGGTGGTTGCAAGTTTTCCCATCAATAAGGTCCTTTAACACTCTCTTCTTGACCCACTTTTTCATAACTTGCTTAGGTAGTCGTGTTGCATCACAGACTTGTTGTTTAACATGCTTAACACCAAAACGAGTACCATGTTTAGCTTTGACATCATATGACTTGACGTTAAGAGGGAGTTGACGCTTATGTCGTTTCTCATTTCCTTTCACATTGTTCCTCTTAACGAGTAGTGAAGTAGATTTATCGCATGAGATGGAAACTTGATTTGCACTTGCTATGGAATCTGCAAGTTCAACTTTCCCCTGTTGAGCTAACTCCATTACTTTATCCTTAAAGACAAAGTAATTTTCAATTGGATGTCCGACGAGTCTATGGTACTTGCAGTAACTCGGATCATCTACCATTGACGCCTCATGTGGTCGCCTCATTTCTGGAAAATCAATGAGATTGTGCATTAACAGCTCATCAAACATATGTGAGACATCAGAATCCAAGAATGGATACTGCTTGTTTTGTCTTTCCCTTAGAGAAAGCATTCTACCGCCCTGCAATGACATAACAGCATTCTTAAACTCACTAGTAGCTTTAGTGAATATCCGAGATGGTTGAGTATTCACATGCATAGCATCCATGCTTTCATATTTCTTAAAGGGCTTGTCCCCATTTTCAACATCATGACTCTTGCCCCCATTGTAGAAGCTTTGGATGGGTATGTTTTGTCCACTATTTGCTGCTATGCTTAATTCCATATCATGGGCGCGACTAGATAATTCCTCGAAGGTTTTAGGCTTGAGTCCTTGGAGGATGTAGGATAGCTCGAAGTGCATGCCTTGGATGCACATTTCAATCGCAGAGCTCTGTGATATATTTTCCTTGCAATTCAAGCACAACTCCCTCCATCTTTCAATGTAAGCGGCTGAGCATTCACCCTTCCTTTGGCGGGCGGTGGTGAGTTCTAAGAAGCTAACGGTTCTTCTTGTGCTATAAAAGCGGGTCAAGAACTCTCGCTCCATGTCATGCCAGCTATCAATGCAACCCGATTCCAAGTCGGTGTACCAATTGAATGCAGTGCCCTTCAAAGAGCGGACGAACTGCTTGACAAGAAGATCTTTATATGTCCCAGCGTCGTTGCATGTTTCCACAAAGTGGGCGATGTGTTGTCTTGGATTGCCTTTCCCATCGAATTGTTGAAATGTTGGAGGTTGATAGCCAACGGGCATCTTCAAATCCTCTATCCTTTGGGTGTATGGCTTGGAGTAAGTGTATGAAGATTGTCCTCCCTCGAGCTTGCCTTTGATAGCTCCCATGATGAACTCATTAAGTCGATCTACAGGTATCATGCCCCCAGTGACTAGAATGCTCATGTCCGAAGTTGACTCCTCGTGTATCGTTGTTCGCCCAATGCGAGTTGGTGAGTGCGAGGCGTCTTCTCCTTGAATCTCGGGTTGTTTCCCAGGAGCCCTGCTAGTTTCGCCATTCCTTGTGTTCTCGACCTTTTCAGCTAAGTCGTTGATTCGCTTTTCTTGGTTTTGAATGAGGTTGGTCATCCCTTCAAGAGCCTTAGTGATACTAGCAAGCTGGTCCTCTATAGATGTTGCGCTTGTTGTCATAGCTGGCATGATGGTATAGACGCGTGACCATTCTGGCGTAGCTTTCCACATGTTGGACGTCGGCGATGTTGGTGACGAGCCTCCAGTATTAGCATTTCCTTTTGGTGATGTTTGACTCCTGCTATCAGCAGCTTCTTTCAAAGATGTTGGACTCCCGCTACATGTCGCTTCTTTCGGAGATGTTAGACTCTCGCTATCAGCAGCTTCTTTCAAAGATGTTGGACTCCCGCTATATGCCGCTTCGTTCGAAGAAGTTGACCTCCCGCTATCAGTTTGCCCTTTTGAAGATGGTGGACTTGCAACGTAGGTAGGCTTCCTCGGGACGATAGGGGCCGTTTCGAGTCTTTGAATCATGCGTCGAACGATTGACTCAGGTTCAGGCGATCGCATTCCTAAGCTCCTTGCGCGGCTCCCAATTAATGGTCCTTCGGTCTCTCGGCTAGCTTTGTAACTAGCTGTCGATGAAGACTTGGAACTAGCAGCTTGGGCATAAGACTTCTTGAACATCGAGCTTCTTGACGCCATTCGGATTGCTGGCAGAGTTGCTTGTTGAGTAGATCGATAGTGAAGAGATGAGAGGTAGAGATGTCCCACTGGGCGTGGTGAAAATCTGTGAACAAGAAAATATGAAAAGTATATATATTTGAATTTCAAAGTGCGCGGGTACAGATCTCTATCTAGAAAATCCTCTGATTCTTCACTTGCTTTACTTGACTTGAAACTTTAACTGAAGGGCCTCCGGAATGCGGCTTTGTTCTTCAAAGAAGGACTTTGTTTCTTGATCTTCGTTGAAGGGCTTCCGGACTCAAATGGCTTGATCTTCAGTTCGCTTTAACTTAGCTTGAACACTTGAATATTTGGTCTTCAATCCACTTTTGCAGAGCTTCAATATATATTTCTGCAGGGCTTCTTTATGACTTGAAATCTTTACTCTAGAGAGAAATGTTGTGGAGCTTCAAGTGATGATTGAGAATGAAATGAATGCCTCTATTTATAGGGGTGAGAATGTGAGACTCCCACTCCATCTAGAACTCTTTGATATTATCTCAAAATTAATAAATAAATATTTGAGATAATATAAAGAATTATCCAAAATGTATTTAGTCACCATAATGTCTAGGTTCATGATCCTATCACAACTATAATATCTTAAATAATAATATATAATTTGACTAAATCTTTATCAAATAATTAAATTAATTAGGCAAATTACATAACCCAAATTAATTTAATTAATTGATATACAAGTTCAAATAATATGCGGTCCAATATTAATAACCAATTTAATTCCATCAAAATTTCTGTGTCTACAGGTATGATCATTTTTTGTCCTTCACTAATAAAATCATTAAAACATCGTTAAATACAATAAATAAAAATGAACTCCTTTTTTAAAGAATATGAAATTAACTCTTATACTCCGTAAATAACTTTCATTATTAATCAAACTAAATCATTGTGTTGGGGCTATTTTGGAAAATTTTGACTTTTAATGAAGCAGTGGCAAAGTAGCAATAATGTGTTATGTCAGAGCCTAAAATTTTGCAAGCATATATTACGGAGGGACCGCAGGATATAATGATTTTCTACAAAAGTTATGAAACAGACAAAGCAGTAAACCAAAAAGAAAATAGGACAATGTAATGAGTGAGCCAGTGAGATTTAGAAAAAAAAAAAAAGTACTGTCAAATAAGAAGACAATAGAGAGACAATAGAGATACATGTAAGGGAAAATCATATATAAACTTTTGGAGTAAAATTTTCGTCAATGTCATAATTAATACTCCGTATTAAAGAAAGAGAGTAATAAAAAGTATAATTTAATTTTTTTTAATAAATTAAAACATGTCATGTAAGTGGGTAGTAAAAAATGAAATAGAAACTAAAATTATGTGTAGTAATACTCGCGGGTAAATGAGGATAGATGTGTAATATGGTAGAATCAAACTTGAGACTAAATTTGATTTTTTAAAAGTAAAATTTGAATTAAATTCAATTTTAATTTTTGAGTTTAAAATCAACTCATTCAAACTTGAATTGTTAGAACTTGAGTTAAATAGGTTGAATAAATATATTTTTTTCCTATTTTTCTTTCAAAAAATTTGAAAAAAATATATTTTACAACATATAATATTATAATAAAACTCAATAGTCCATCTTAATTATGGACCATTTTATTATATAATATATACCATTTTCTTAGACACCATTCATAATATAATTTTACCTTTCTTATATGATTTGTAAGCTACTCCTTATTTCACAAAAGTAAATTTTATTTATTACACACTTTTGAATTGTAATTATGAATTTCTTTCATAAAAATAAAAAAGAAAAAGACATATATATATATATATATATATATATATATATATATATATATATATTGTAGCAAGACAAAAAAAGGTGATCATTGGTCAAACACAGTTAACATTATTGCTTCGTCACTTGAATCCTAATTATGCAAAGTATTGATTGTATTGAATAGTGAATATGATAAACAATCCTGTCCTCTACGGTCTACATCCATCTCGGTCTTCATCCCTCCACACGTATAAAAAATATGTTTTTTTTTTTTTCTATGCTTCTCGTGACATTTTGTTGAATCAAAAAATGCTTATTAAATTATAACCTACACACTTACGTGTATGTATAAATAAAGATTATTACCATATACAGACCACTGAATTGATACTCAAGTAATAAATTATATGTAAAGATATAAAATTAAAAATTTGACCGTTAATATAGAGATTTACACGCAATATAAATATATAATAATTTTTTTTACTAAATATTAATCTTCTGAATTATGACTTAAAAAGTTTATACTTGTGTGAGACCGTCTCATAAATCTTTGTTCGTGAGATGAGTCGAGTACTACTCGAGTCAAAATGAAATGTAATATTTTATTTATGATTTAGTATTGTATTTACTAGTACAAGTATTACATGTCATATTGGTCCGATCCGTTTCACGGATCTTTTATCCGTAAAACAGTTTCACATAAGTTTTGCCATTTACTATTTATTAACGAAAGAAGGGTTTATTACGGCTAATGACTAACCTAAGCCCATATTAAAATAGCAAATGGTTACAGCGGGCATGACTGACTTTTACACACACACCTCTTCAGCCTTGGCTCCGCGCTCGCTTACATTTCTGACAAAGACTTGATTGTGTTTCCAGTTTTTGATCAGTCAAATACTCCAACCCTGGAAAGTGGAAAGAGCTAAACAAAACAAAAAGAAGTAGAAGAAGAAGAGGAAAAGGGGAAATCCAAAGCAAACAGCATCATAATAAAGAAAGAAAAGAAGCGAAAACTGGGTCAAGTCTGTAGATGGTGTCTGGGCACTTGGCAATCTGAGATCAATTCAAACAGATTTCGCCGTTTTCGTCATCGGGTAACGAGGTAATCACCTTCGTACTAACACCCATTCTTCGTAATCTTCAGATTCTCGCCCTCTTTCCCGCGAATCAATCACTTCACATTCTTCGTCAATCGTGTTCTAGACTTCTAGGCATGTTTTCTTTCTTTTTTTCTCGAGTTGCGGTTAAATTTTCAGTTTATAATCCCAAAATATCTTTGGAAGCTTGCTTCTTTATGTGTGGAAATTCAGAAGATCAATCTTTTTTTTACTTGGATGTAGCTGGATAGTGCTAAATCAAGCCTTGATTTTTGTGTTCCTTTGATTTGATTTGTTTCCATTGATAGGTGAAAAGTTGGAGAAATTTTGGAGTCAATTTTACTCTTTTTCTCCCGATTTGATTGGGGAGAAACATGGGAGCAGTATGCGCCGGAGGGACAGTGAGGGATAGGTCGGAGGTCCTTAAAGAGAGGAGCTCAGGGAGCTCCAAAAAGCTCAAATCAATGAAGAGTTTCCTCAACGAGGATATCAATGCCGATTCTAATGAATATCCAGATATGGGTACAATGGGGAGGACCCATAACCATAATCTCTATGATTCTGGAGAATTGCACTTATCCATCTCAAGAGAGTTGAAGCCGGCCACGCCAGCTAGGACAGGAAATAATAAGGTGTGCATTTTTTTTAATTTTTTTTTTGAGTACTACTACTCTATTAGATTGTAGTATCTGTTCATCTATACTTTCTCAATCTGTTGAAGCATAAAGAGTCAATAAGGTGTGCATTTAGATATATGATCTTTATATCTTGAGTGTGGGTGGTTCTTGTTAGTAATAGATCATTCAATGTAACTGGTCATCTATGAATTGTTGAATGTTATTGTTGACATATGTAAACTAAAGACATGATTGTTTTGACTACTATTTGTTGGGCGTGATCACTTGAAATTGAATGAGCTCAATCTTAAATAGTTAGATAAGTCTTGGTCCGGCATGTAGTTTTGGGCTCTTTGTGATTTGCTTTGCAATATTTATCATTTGTAAAGTGAAAGGTTACTTAGTTTTGGATTTGGGTATAAATAGAAGAAGAAACAAAAGCAAAGAATACTTAATATTTGAAAAGGTGGTATTATGACATGTTTCAAATTGCACTAAGAAAAAAAAAATTGAAGATTATCCAAGATTGCATGAAAACAATATGTGGGTTGACTGTGCTTGTGTTCTTTTATGTTTTGAAGCCTTGACAGGCTTAGTGAACTTCATTCTTGTTCCCTTTTCTGTCTGCATATTGTATATGAGTAACCTAATCTCCTTGTGACAGGGACCTCAAGTCAGCTCTTTTCTCGGGAAGGCTAGCATAGTGGGCCTAGAAAAGGCAGTGGAGGTTCTAGATACATTAGGCAGCAGCATGACAAATTTGAACAACAGTGGATTTATTTCTGGCGCGGCGGGATCAAGAGGGAACAGAATATATATTCTGGCATTTGAGGTTGCAAATACAATCACTAAAGGTGCAAATCTATTGCAATCATTATCTGAAGAAAGTGTCCAGTATTTGAAAGAGGAAATTCTACCTTCAAAAGCTGTACAAGAGTTGGTCTCTACGGATATGAATGAGCTTCTCGCTATAGCTGCTGCTGACAAAAGGTGAGCATCTTTGTTAAATACTGCAAGGCCCCCTTTTTCTTCCAAAAAGATATAAGGAAGCTTGAAAAGAGATTTTCAATGCATGAAAACCATATTGAGGTAAAATAAAGCCTTCAGGCTTTGAATTTACAAAGTCTGCTTGAGCATGACCAGCATTATCTAATTGTAATATCTGTAAAGAAAGATTGAAAAGAGGTTTTCAATACATGGAGACTATATAGAGGTTAAAAATCTTCAGGCTTTGGACTTACAAAGTCCACTTGAGCATTACCAGTGTTACAAATTTGTAATATTTCTATATTTTTATAGGGAGGAATTTGATGTTTTCTCTCGTGAAGTAGTGAGGTTTGGAAATCTGTGTAAAGATCCACAATGGCACAGCCTTGATCGGTTTTTTGCAAAGTAAGTGACACTTTATATCATGAATCAGAATACCCTAGGCTTATTAGTCATTTAATAGGGATATTCTATTTTGGTACGTTTGATGGTGAATGGGGGTGTTGGGATTCAAACGTAAGTTGACTGTCTTGAAGGAGGCATAACTTACCACCAAGATACACCCTGAACCCCATTTAGTGTGGATATACACTAAATGTTACTTCCTGAAAACATGTGCCAGGTTGAGCTCTGAACCTCTAAGTCATAAACAGCTCAAAGAGGAGGCTGATAGGACTATGCAAGAACTTTCAACTCTTGCTCAGCATACTTCTGTAAGATTCTTTTTCCATTAGGTGCTTTGCATAGTTTTATAAAATTTTCCCCTTTTTACGTTGTAACCAATTTCTTCATTTGCTCTGTAATGTTTCTTATTCTCTCTCTCTCTCTCTCTCTCTCTCTATATATATATATATATATATATATATATATATATATATATATATATATATATATATATATATATATAT
>NC_044921.1:23017471-23087721 GCF_003576645.1 Ipomoea triloba | reverse complement strand
TCTCTCTCTCTCTCTCTCTCTCTCTCTATATATATATATATATATATATATATATATATATATATATATATATATATATATATATATATATATGTATGTGTGTTTGTTTCATATGCTTCTATGAACATTAGGTACAGTATTATGTGGACCAGTATATTACATTTGTACAGTGATATGATGATTTGTATAGGAAATATAGCCAATTTGCTTATTTCTAGGCTTCTAGCAATATAGTAGAGAAACATGTGCTTGATGGATCCTTCTTTTGCCACAAAAAAAAATCAATTATATATATATTGGGTCTTTGTTAGAGCTTTTGCATTCATACTTGTGTGCTCCATAGATGGTGGACAAAGTCTTCATTCGTGTGGCACTTAACATTTTCACTTTTCCTTTGACCAATCTTGTGAGTACTACCAAATATGTTGAATAATTTGACGGTGATGCTATGTAAGCTATTAAGTTCTACTAATTATGCACAAGCTTGCATGGGTGCTCTAGTGATAATCTGTCTAGTCAAGGACTAAAATCTTACAATCGTGTGAAACGGGATCAATTTTAAATATACTTAGTTATAATGAGATATTATGTATGTGCAGGAATTGTATCATGAGTTGCATGCTGTGGACCGGTTTGAACAAGATTACCAGAGGAAAATTGAGGAACTAGAGTCTTTAAATCTTCCTCGAAAAGGTTCATTATAGATTACTAAATAATTGAGTTCTTTTTTTTTTTTTTTTTTTTTTTTAACTACTGTATGGTAGATTATCTTTACTTGATTGGCATACTTTTCCTCCTTGTAGGAGAGAGTCTAATGATGTTGCACAGTGAGCTAAAACATCAAAGAAAGCTTGTGAGGGGATTGAAAAAGAAATCTCTTTGGTCTAAAAGTTTGGAGGAGGTAATCCAACAAAGATTCTTTAATCTTAAAATATTTTCAAGGATGAATGCTTCAATTATATTTACTTGTTTCTCAATCGCATCTGAAATCCAAATTAGACATCTTCCTTCCTTGACATAGGTGATCGTAGAAAAAACCGAACCATGTGTAAATGTACTATCATGATTCTCAATTGTCCGTTTGCTAATGTCATATTTTTAATTGAAGGTTGTGGAGAAGCTCGTTGATATTGTAACTTTCATTCATCAAGAGATCTTGGAAGCATTTGGAGATGACGGTATAGTAGTGCAATTATTGCCCCGTTTCTTGTTCCATTCACCGAGGCTGTAGGATGTTATTATAGATTTCATGCCTTAACAACTTCCACTATACTTTGCATTTTAATATATTGAAGCCTTTTTATTAAAAACCATGCTGATCTTATGTTGAAACTGTTTATTTTACAAGTATTAAAGTACATAGATAGGGAGCCTACAAAAAAACCAGAAAGATTAGGCGTTGCTGGCCTTGCTTTGCACTATGCTAACCTAATCACTCAAATAGATAACATTGTAAGTATGACATTTTTAATTTGTTGGTTTCGCCTACAGAGTTCCGTTTAGTATTTATTTAGTTAATAATGTTTGTTAATTGGATTCAATGTAATGTTAGACCTCGCGCCCCACTGCTCTTCCCCCGAACACAAGGGATGCACTGTATAATGGGTTGCCACCTGCTGTAAAGATGGCACTTCGTTCTCGTTTGCAGGCACTTGATACAAAAGAGGAGGAGGTTTGTTCTTTAGACTTGTTTCTTGGTATCTACCATTTTTATCGATTTTTCTCTTTTATATCTTCTGCCTTCTCCTACTGACTGGTCTTATGATGTAGTTTTGTTATAAATGTTTAACGTAAATGCCCTACGATGGAGTTTTGCAGCTAACGATTCCTCAAATCAAGGCTGAAATGGAGAAGAATCTCCAGTGGCTTGTCCCACTAGCAGCCGATACGTCAAAGTAAGTAAAAAATCTGTATGCATTGGTTATATAAGCTGGCTGAGCATCATTCCGTTAACTATCTTTCTCAGACAAGCAATAAACTTAAATTTCTCTTATTTACCGAATATATAAATGCATTTGTTACTGATTCTTTCAATTCATTTGGCTGGCTGCCGGTGCAGAGCGCATCAAGGTTTCGGATGGGTTGGAGAATGGGCCAACACCGGGTATTCTTCCAGTTTTATAAAGTTTTGTTGTTTATGCTCTGCTCTTAGCATGGTTGCAGTAGGCGCTAGACTAGCGCCTTGGCGGCGACCTATTAAAACAAAAAAAATAGTGCATGTTTGTGGGTGTATGTCATATTATATATATATATATATATATATATATCTTCTCTTATTTATATAAATAAATAAATTTAAATATATATAAATATAATAAAAAAAATTAACAAGGCTGACTCACCCGAGTTAACTTGGCTGAGTTAGGCCCTAGGCGGCTGCCAAGGGAGCAATTCGCCTCGGCGGCCGATTTTTGCAATAGTGGTTATTAGCGAAACCCAACAATGCTCATTCTTCTATGCAGAAGCGATTTCGGAAAGAAGGCAACGATGCAGAATAACCTCATCCGCCTGCAGACACTTTACCACGCAGACAAAAAGAAAATGGACGCCTTCATCCTCGAACTCGTGGAATGGCTTCACCGCCTCATCAGCCTCGTAAGATACAAAGGCCCGAGGATTCTCCCAGGAAGATCGCCCACCGGCAAAGGGCTCACTCTGCACACAGAGACGCTGAACAATAACCCGAAAAAGAACGAGGTCCAGCTTTCGCATGAAGACAAGACTTTGTTAGAAGAAGTCATGAAAAGGAGGAAGCTTGTTCCTGGAATAAGCAAAAGCCAAGAATTTGTGATATCCAAGAAGGGGAGACAGGTTTGGGCACTAAGTAGGAGCACTGGCAGCTCTCCTTGTACAGAGGTGGAACGACCAAAGCCTAATGTTTTGGACATCCTAGACGGCTTAGGTACAAAGTTTTGAGCCCCTAGATATATTTCACCAAAACAAGTATTCATTTTGCATAAATTCCATCATTCCCATTTTCTCTTGAAATTGCAGTCCCCTGTATATATAGCCCATATGCTGAAGGTATATGGCTATTCCTAGTGTGCTTTAAATTTTGAAGTATGGTTTAGGAAAAATCTTGTAGCTTTACTCGTACACAGATGATCTATTGCTCCATCTAGTGTGAGATGAAATGATATTTTTGTACCCCAAGTTACCATTTCCTATCTTTGGATAACAGAGGAACATCGAAACTTAACTAGATTAGTCAAAAAATAGCTTAATATTTATAGTCTATCAAAATTAATGTCTTCAAGGTACAATAGTATCTTAGTGAAATGTAAATTGACTATATTTATACAAAAAAAAAAAAAGAAGGAAAAAATGACACTTTTATGTTAAATTGACACATTATTGCTTATATGTTTTGGAATCGGATAAATGCAAAAAAGATCATACATTTAAGCTAATGCAAAAAAAGGGAAAAATCATTACAAAAATAATGTATTCAGTTTTCAATTCTCATAAAATGATACTTTGTAATAAAAAAAATTGAAATATAAAGGCAATTCAATTTTCAATCATGGTTTATCAATGAAAAAATGACTTTATAAAAAAACTGATCCAAAAAACTACTTTGAACAGTTTTTTTAATTTTAACATTTTAGGGCAATAAACTGTTACAAAAAAATAATTAATCAAACAATTTTGTTTAACCAATTCAAACAACTAATAGTGGTCAATAATAAGTCAAAATTGATTGATAGCCTAGGTTACCGATCAAAGTCAATATAGAAAAACAAATTGTTGCAGGATATCATTGTCTTAGAGACAAAATGATAGAAAAACGAATTCGTGTATAAAACAAATCTAACTAGTAAAGTAATTGATACGAGTATGACTATCTAAATCTAAAAATCTAATGAACCTAACACGAACTATATAATATCTATAGCAGAGCAGCTTTGCCACATTTGATGGCATTTGCAGGAATGGGAGCTTCATCCCTGGGAGAAATCTTGGCAGGATCATCCTCCGGTCCCTTCACCCTAATATACAGCTCTTGTCCAAGGTACCTTTCATCTGCATTCCCCGCCCTCAGATTCCACATTCCTTGATTATCCATGGCCACATATACTGCCGTCCACGAAAATGGATATACCTGTACTGTTGATCGATAAACTGCGTCTTTCAGATTGTAAGACAGCATATCCAGCTCGCTCCAGATCCCAGGGCCCATTCTGCAAATCCAATCAATCAATCAATGTTTCAATTGCAAAAGGTTAGGGTTAAATGGAGGGAGTGAATCGAGTGATTGGGGATTAGTGATTACCCAACAACGAAGAAGTTGTAACCGTCCAAATGCCATGTTTGTATGGAACGGAGAGGGTTCTGGAAAATTATCTGCGTGAAATCATGGAGATTGGTTTGGATAACCGAGACGCCAGGACGAGCTGGGAGGGATCTGAAAGTAAAATGGGGCCTCTCAGGGATAGTGCCGAGTTCATAAACGCCGCTTATGTTGAACTGATCCGCAAGCTTCAATGGCGTGTCCGGGTACACAAACGAAACGCCATTAATGGCGTATCGGAGCTTGCCGTACACCCTGGCCATTTTACCCTCCAGGACAATCGTCCTGGTCACGTTAATCAATCCGTAATGGAACGAGCCTTGAGGATTCGGCCTGGCTGCTCCCACCGCCAAATCGACCCTGTCAAAATTAAAGCCTCAAGTCATGCAGATAAGGTGTTCGATAAAATGAAAACTTTGCAGGTTCAAGGTTAAAGCGTCAAGTCATGCATACATGCATATAAGGTGTTCGATAAAATGATTAACATTGCAGGTTGATGAGTCCAGTGTACCTTATCTTCTTAGTCTGTATCCAGGAAGCCAGGAGATCGAACGGTAATGGTGAGTGAAAGAGCGGACTCGCCGGGTTTCCCTGGAACTTATTGTAGCGTACGAAGCCAATTCCAGAAGCTCGCATGAGGGAGAAACGAGGAGACGCCGATATGAAATAGGATGCGCCATTGTTGTGCTCTAATGCTTTAACCATCACCGAGTAAGACTGGCCAACATGGACGTCGAGATTATCGAAGTCCTGTTTTACAGTATACGATCCTTCTGTCTCCACCAGCGTCATCTTGTGGCCCTGAATCTTGAAATTCAGGCTTGTTCTTATCCCCACATTCGAGATCCTCAGCATATATGTTTTCCCTGCAACACCATAGATCAATTTCAACAAAACCAAACACAATAAAGTGATCAGAAAGCTAGGGTTTTCAGTCAGTGGAATATAAACGCGAAAATTTCAAATTATACCAAACAGCTATCAGCTAATAGCTAATTTACCAGACACCTTTAATGTTAACAAATTATATTTTCTAACCCAATCAGCTATCAACTAACAACTATTTATCAAACAGGCCAATAACTTGTATACCCTCTAACCCAATCAGCTAACAAACAGCTATCAATTAACAACAATTTATCAAACAGACCAATAACTTGTATACCTGGCTGGAAATCCAGGCTTGCTTGTTCAGGTCCTTGGCCATTGATGAGGATTCCATAGGGTAATTTCAGCATGCCGGTGCGATCCAGGCTTTGTCTCAACTCCTTCAATAACAAAACCATAGCTTAGGATTAATATGTTTCTGTATCAAGTGATAAAGATGTTTAATTTTACCTCAATATCTTCGGTGTACCAATCGCCGATCAAAATGTCGTAATCGTAATCAGGGAAAGGAAACGGCGGATGAACGATTTCAGTGTTGTAGATTCGGATGGGACCATACCCGCCGACGGCCTTGTGAAGGTTGAGAGACGGGAAATAAAAGTAACTTCCGATCTGATCTTTCAGCTGAAAGCTGTAAGTCCAGTTCTGTCCCGGCGGTATAGGACAATTGGTTCCTTGTACTCCATCTTGCCATGAACTTCCCCTTAATTGCACCCCATTCCTACAATAATCAAACAAAATAAATCAGAAAACGAGAAAAACAAAACAATTTTCTTCGTATGTTAATCTGCAAACTAATCGTACCATGACATTAGAAACGGTTCGTCCAGGTTGTTGTGAATATTGACATTGAGTACATCATTGGCTGAACCATTCAGGAGGGGTCCTGGAAACTGATCATTGATCACAATCACCTGTTTTTTTTTATCAAAAGATAAAATAGGTTAATAGATACGATATCGACAGAAACACAACTTTAATTATAAAGTACTAAATTAAACTAAACATGTCGATTAAAATCTTAGCATTATAATATAACATTAACAAGGATCATAAACCTAACCTTCTTCTGAACTCCAAGAATTGAACGACTGGAGAAGGAAACAGTCCAGTCATAAAAATGTTCTTCCGCGCTTACACAAACAAACGACAAGACTATGAGACTGCAAATGAGTGGTAATGCCACTTTTTCATTCACCGTCTTCATCGTCTTCGGACTTAAAATGTGTTAGTTCTTCCAGGCGTAATGATTCTTAAGCTTAATATGGCTAACTATATATAAACAAAACGCCCTTTGAGGACGAAGGATATATAATAATGTGCTTTACTAAAATGCTAACTCTTACGTAGAAGTCTCCTAATTAATCACAAACATTTATACCCTAATCCAAACATAATCCACAGTTATTTTAAATTCTGACGTTATTAGGAAATCTTATCATCAGGATTTAGGCCTTTAAAAAAAATTATTAGATATTTAGTTTTAAAAATTTTATTGTATTATTTTTAATATATTACTCTGTATTTACATTTTACAATAGTAATTAAATAATAATTCTTTTTTTTTTTGTAAGTCCACGTTAATATCATTATGAATGCTTATTGACTCAATGTGGTAGCTCAAGTGGCAAGTGAGATTTTTTTGTGTGGAAGAATTTTGGGAGAATCTGGGATTGATTCTTGCAAAGTTAGAATTGATTTTTAATTTAACAATTATGAGGACCTATTCTATCAGAGATTTTTAAAACAATGGATTTTAAATGACAGCTATAATAAAATCTTTTAGAATTTCACAAATTTTGTACGGGTCTATAAAAGTTTTAAAAGTCTACAAAACTCATTTTAATTGATTGTGGAGTTTTCTCATGCCATCTTCCTCTTTTCACCCAATCTGTATTGACTGCCAGTGTTAATTTTTTTTAGAAGGGGAATAGTATATACTATATAGTCTAGACAGACAATTTGATTGCTCTTTTCCTTTATAGTACGTAGTGTTGAAAATATAGCATTTTTTGTTCCCAAAATACATACTTTATGTTGTAATTCATGAGTGAAGAAATTGTGACATAGGCCCCTTTTTTTTTTTTTTTTTGAAAACAAAACCCGTATAGATTAATGCAAAAGAGCGGAAATAGAGTCAAGAGGGATAGAATCCCAGTACAAAGTGTTAGTCTGCGCGAAAGCAGCAGACGCAAGAGTATGAGCAACCATATTTTGTGCTCTAGGAATTAAAGTAAACGAACATGAATTAAATAAAATCATCGCATGTCTACATGCGTCAATAGCAAACCCCACATGAGAACGAAACGTAGAGCGATTCGTTGACAAGGCCCCTCGCAGTTACGAGTAATCTGTGAGCATATTAACCTCCGAGATTCCCGTGCGACGTAACCATGCTAACGCCTCTTTGCAAGCCATGGCCTCCGCCATAAAAGGTGAAGAACACGGCGGAAGACGTCCTGCTACTGCTGCAAGAAAACCTCCTTCAGGATCGAGTAGCACCGCCGCAAACGTAGAGTCTTGGGAGTCCAGTTGGTGACCGGCGTCGAAGAAACAGCATGGCAGCAGCGACGTACCGGACGTGGAAATGTTCTGCACCAGCTCCCTGCCACCTGGGCTGCCTCCGTGATGGACAGAACGCCATACATGCAGAGCGGTTGCAGCTCTTGCGGCGACTGTTCTGGGCTGCGGTAACCACCCCTCCCACACTGCGGTGTTGCGTGTCTGCCATATGAAATAGAGCACTGCCATAGATAGAGCAAAATTATCCTCAGTCATGCCCAACATCAATTTTGTGAACCAGCTTGCAAAGGAATCATCAGTCACACTAGGTACATGTATATTAAGCTCATGCCAAACAATAGAGGAAAAGTCACGCAACACAAATGCATGCATAATGTTCTCATGATCTAATCCACACATTGGGCATGCAGGATCCACCTCTACCCTCTTTAAAATCAAATTTGTAGTCACAAGGAGTATATCATTTAGAGCTCTCCAAAGAAAGATCTTCCACTTTGGTGGGATTTTAAGCCTCCAAAGAGAATTCCAATGGTCAAAACCACTTGAAGGATAAACAACTTCCCCTACAATGCGCCTGTAGCCATTCTTTACTGTGTAACAACCTCTTGGGTCCCCATGCCAGTACCATGAATCCTCATAGTCAGGGGAGACAGGCACTCGTAAAATTCGTGACACATCAGTAGGCTGAAAAATATCAGTCAAGATGGGCATATCCCATGTACTAGTCTGCTCATTTATTAGTCCAGAAACTAACGCACCATTTAAGTAGGGTGGCATTAGAGTCTGTATCATAGGGCTATGATCATCATGCAGCCATGGATGACCCCAAATTAATGAGGTTTTACCATTCCCAATCCTTCTTCTTGCCCCCTCACAAATTAAACCATGAGCAGCCATAATACTCCTCCAGCAGTAACTTGGACATGATACTATAGAAGCATCAACAAATGTAGATCTGGGGAAATATCTAGCTTTACAAACTCTTGCCACCAGGGAATGAGGTTTAGTTAGCAATCTCCAGGCCTGTTTGCCCAACATTGCCAAGTTAAAAGCTTTTAGATCCTTAAAACCCAATCCTCCAAACTTCCTGGGCACACACAAACGATCCCAGGCCTTCCAATGAATACGAGTATCATTACTTGACCCCCACCAAAACCTGTTCATAGTCCTTTCAATTGATTTGCAAACAGCATCCGGTAACAAGAACACACTCATTGAAAAGGTGGGCATAGATTGTGCCACACTTTTCAACAAAATCTCCTTCCCAGCTTGAGAAAGGAGCTTCTTGTTCCACGACCCAATCCTCTGCTTGATTTTATCCTCAATATAGGAAAAGGCCCCTTAATTATACTGACAAAAATATATGTACTAAATTTAGGGACCGATATTTTCATTACTATTTTTTTTTATTGTTTGAAGGTATTTAGCTACAGATTTGCTACAGTTTTATCCGTCGCTAAATTTGTAACTTCTATGAAAAAAAAAAACAAAAAACAGCCAACTAATTATTAACCCATACTTGTATTAAACATATAATATAATATTTCAATAATATAATTGCAAAATATATTATATTAAAAAATTCAAACTCAATAACAATAACAAAAATATAGCATTGTAAAGTGTTACATCGTTAAAAACGGTATCAAATATATTAATACACATAATCTAATTTTAACTATATTTTTTTTAAAACATTTTTACTATATTTTTATTCTTTAATTAAGTTGAATGTTTTGTTTTATTTTGTTTTTTTAGAGTGGGTAGCATATTTTTACTATTTTCTTTTACTTCAATTAATAAAATCAAGAAACAAGATTAGAGTTCCTTGGAGTTTAACGTAATTGGTTCATCTCTTAATTTAAAAGTCACGACTAGAGGCCGAACTATCCCAACGATACTTGTTTGTCATTTTTTGTAACAAAATTGGGAGTGTGTAAACATTATAATTATACCTTTTTTTTTTGTCTAATTAGAAGCTTTAGAGCATGCCTATCAATAGATTTTGTGAGAATCATGTCAGATTATTTGTCCATGTAAGCAAAGAGAGAAGAGGAGAGAGGGGATGGGTTCATCCTGCAAGGCACCACATAATGTCAGATCTATTGTTTATCTTTATTTTTTTATACTCTGGAGCAGCTGGGCGCAGGCGCGCCTGACAGCTCTTTTTTTCTTTTTTTTTTTTTAAACTATTTTTGTTTTGTTTTTTTTTTTTCTTCCCTTTCCACTCTCTCCTTCCTAATCACACTTACAAAAACTCCTCAGTTACCGTGAAAAAACTCCATTGATAAGGATGCTCTTAAAACTAACCACCAAAATTAATTATGTTCGAGGAAAAGCTTCGGAAAACTCTGAATCAGGAAGTGATGTTTCAGCTTGTGGAGATGAAATTTTAATTGCAGACGACCCGCTCCCATCACCTACTCATGACACAAAGTCTGTTTGTAGTTCTCCAGACATCATGACCAAGAAACTTTCACCATCAGTCAGTAATGTAGACCTCAAATTAATCAATCAGAAAGGTAAAAAGTTTCTTTAATTTTACTCTAGGCACTTTATTGCATGCAGGTCTTAGAACTAACAGTAATTCTAATTCTGTGGTTTAGGAACACCAAGGGTAAAGTCAATTACTTCATTCAGGCCTCCACAAATGAGTCGACAGCTTTCAGCTAAGTTTGTTAACCATAGTCTTTATGATGGTATCCCGTTTGGCTCATGCATGTAAAGAAGAGATTCAAAGAAATTTTTATAAAGATTTTTTTTTTCTTGACATAAAAGTTTTTGTTTTAATAAAAATAAAAGTAATAAGTATGTCATACAATCTAGAGAAAATTGCATCTTTGGTCCTTGAGCTTTAAGCAAGTTCCGACTCAGTCCCTGAGTTATGGCCGTATCCGAGTTTAGTCCCTCAGTTATGAACGAAGTGGCGCATTTGGTCTCTGGCCGTTAAAACTAACGGAAAAATTAAAAAATAGTTAAAATTTGAAGGGTAAAATAGGAAATTCACATTTTATTATCCTTCTTATATCAAAATCACTTTTATAACATTATTTTTCACTTCTTAGCCTCTTATTTTCAATATTTTTCAATTCTAAAAGAATTTCAATAACTTTAGTATAACATGTTAAGAGTCTGGCTCTCATATAACAAACTTAAGACCTAGTACAAACAAAGAAACACTTGATCATTGTTTTTAAGCATCTGAAAACAGTATCCTAATAATTTTTGGTTTCCTTTACTAAGCAACAAAGGTATCAAACTAGAACTTCTGAGATACAAAATAATTTCAAATTTCTCAGGTTGCTTTTATGAGAATTTCACCAAAAGAATAACTTGAGATTTTTATTATGTAAAAAATATTTTGTATGCAATAGTTTAGTCAATTGTCGTTTTTTGAAGTTACAAAAGTTTTTAAAATTTTCATAATTGATTCTAAGGTTCCTCTTTCATTACTCTGGTTTTAAGAAAAC
This sequence comes from Ipomoea triloba, assembly GCF_003576645.1. Taxonomy (NCBI): domain Eukaryota; kingdom Viridiplantae; phylum Streptophyta; class Magnoliopsida; order Solanales; family Convolvulaceae; genus Ipomoea; species Ipomoea triloba. Next base: position 23,076,549 of record NC_044921.1, on the reverse strand, counting down.
AGAGTTTTGTATCTCAAAAGTTCTAGTTTGATTACCTTTGTTGCTTAGTAAAGAAAATCAAAAATTATTAGGATAGTGTTTTCAGATGCCTAAACACAATGATCAAGTGTTTCTTTGTTTGTACTAGGTTTTAAGTTTGTTATACGAGAGTCAGGCTCCTAACAAGTCATACTAAAATTATTGAAATGCTTTCAGAATTGAAAAATATTGAAAATAAGAGGCTAAGAAGTGAAAAATAATGTTATAAAAGTGATTTTGATATAAGAAGAAGAATAAAATGTGAATTTCCTATTTTACCCCTCAAATTTTAATTATTTTTTAATTTTTCCGTTAGTTTTAACGGTCAGGGACCAAATGCGCCACTTTGTTCATAATTGAGGGACTAAACTCGGATACGACCATAACTCAGGGACTGAGTCGGAACTTGGTTAAAGCTCAAGGACCAAAGATGCAATTTTCCCTACAATCTATTTATTACAGTTATAACATCAGTTGATCAACAAATCTATACTATATATAAAAACAAAATCCTCACTTTAAGCTTCCCGCCCAAAAGAGTCTTACAATATTTAGGATGCGATTATTTCCTATTTTCCTATTCGTTGTACAATTCTACATTACAATTCCTATTGTATCACAATTCTACATTGCAATTCCTATCATATTACAATTCTATTGTAATAAGATACAACCTTATATAAATCCCTAATCCTATATTGTGAACTTTAAAAGAGAAACGCAAAATGCAGTGCAATTATTCCAGACCTCTCCACCTTCAAATCTGCAAATTCTGTTGTTGCGGTCAAGATATTGTTTTATTTAATATTGCTCAATTTTGTATTGTTTTATTTAATAGGAATAAAATCATGGTCATGTTTGGTCATAGTGCTTTATTGTATTTATTGTTATGCATTTTTTATGTTGTTAGTATGCTGCTTTTTTTTTTTTTGAGTTTTTTCAGTTTTTTGCTTGGTTTTTTTAAATTTCTTGATCTTCCTTAGGGAACTTGCATTCATTTACAAAAACATGTTCAAATTTAAAGATTTTGGATCGTTAAAGGTTCCCAGAGGAGTGGATAGCAATTAGCTAATTGGTAAATTCTTCTTAAAATTTTGTTCTATACTAGATGTGTTCTATACTGCACAAACTAATATTATTAATTAATTGATAAAAAAAATAATAAATTTTAATTGGTAACAAATCCATTCCGTGCAACGCACAGGCAAAAATACTAGTATCTTTAATATAATCAATGAATATGTCACAATATATATAACAATTAACCAAAGTTGAGTCTCGTACATTGGGATGTTTATGATCAAGTACTTGGAGTGGGTGACAAAGTGTATTATACACATAAATGGAGACTAGTAATAAATGGAACGGACGTGGAGGCCTATACAGTATACACAATAGAAAGGCTCTAAGCACAACTCTTTTTTCTTTTCTTTTCTTTTCTTTTTTTTTTTTTTTTTGGGGGGGGGGGGGGGGGTTGGNTGATCATTGTTTTTAAGCATCTGAAAACAGTATCCTAATAATTTTTGGTTTCCTTTACTAAGCAACAAAGGTATCAAACTAGAACTTCTGAGATACAAAATAATTTCAAATTTCTCAGGTTGCTTTTATGAGAATTTCACCAAAAGAATAACTTGAGATTTTTATTATGTAAAAAATATTTTGTATGCAATAGTTTAGTCAATTGTCGTTTTTTGAAGTTACAAAAGTTTTTAAAATTTTCATAATTGATTCTAAGGTTCCTCTTTCATTACTCTGGTTTTAAGAAAACAGAGTTTTGTATCTCAAAAGTTCTAGTTTGATTACCTTTGTTGCTTAGTAAAGAAAATCAAAAATTATTAGGATAGTGTTTTCAGATGCCTAAACACAATGATCAAGTGTTTCTTTGTTTGTACTAGGTTTTAAGTTTGTTATACGAGAGTCAGGCTCCTAACAAGTCATACTAAAATTATTGAAATGCTTTCAGAATTGAAAAATATTGAAAATAAGAGGCTAAGAAGTGAAAAATAATGTTATAAAAGTGATTTTGATATAAGAAGAAGAATAAAATGTGAATTTCCTATTTTACCCCTCAAATTTTAATTATTTTTTAATTTTTCCGTTAGTTTTAACGGTCAGGGACCAAATGCGCCACTTTGTTCATAATTGAGGGACTAAACTCGGATACGACCATAACTCAGGGACTGAGTCGGAACTTGGTTAAAGCTCAAGGACCAAAGATGCAATTTTCCCTACAATCTATTTATTACAGTTATAACATCAGTTGATCAACAAATCTATACTATATATAAAAACAAAATCCTCACTTTAAGCTTCCCGCCCAAAAGAGTCTTACAATATTTAGGATGCGATTATTTCCTATTTTCCTATTCGTTGTACAATTCTACATTACAATTCCTATTGTATCACAATTCTACATTGCAATTCCTATCATATTACAATTCTATTGTAATAAGATACAACCTTATATAAATCCCTAATCCTATATTGTGAACTTTAAAAGAGAAACGCAAAATGCAGTGCAATTATTCCAGACCTCTCCACCTTCAAATCTGCAAATTCTGTTGTTGCGGTCAAGATATTGTTTTATTTAATATTGCTCAATTTTGTATTGTTTTATTTAATAGGAATAAAATCATGGTCATGTTTGGTCATAGTGCTTTATTGTATTTATTGTTATGCATTTTTTATGTTGTTAGTATGCTGCTTTTTTTTTTTTTGAGTTTTTTCAGTTTTTTGCTTGGTTTTTTTAAATTTCTTGATCTTCCTTAGGGAACTTGCATTCATTTACAAAAACATGTTCAAATTTAAAGATTTTGGATCGTTAAAGGTTCCCAGAGGAGTGGATAGCAATTAGCTAATTGGTAAATTCTTCTTAAAATTTTGTTCTATACTAGATGTGTTCTATACTGCACAAACTAATATTATTAATTAATTGATAAAAAAAATAATAAATTTTAATTGGTAACAAATCCATTCCGTGCAACGCACAGGCAAAAATACTAGTATCTTTAATATAATCAATGAATATGTCACAATATATATAACAATTAACCAAAGTTGAGTCTCGTACATTGGGATGTTTATGATCAAGTACTTGGAGTGGGTGACAAAGTGTATTATACACATAAATGGAGACTAGTAATAAATGGAACGGACGTGGAGGCCTATACAGTATACACAATAGAAAGGCTCTAAGCACAACTCTTTTTTCTTTTCTTTTCTTTTCTTTTTTTTTTTTTTTTTGGGGGGGGGGGGGGGGGGGGTTGGATTAACCACTTTTTTTTTTTTTTTGAAAACTGGATTAACCACTTAATTATGCCATAATTGACTATGAATTTATCATCATTGCCTCTAGCTTATAGGTGGTATGAAAAGAGATAACATATGTTTGGTGTTCCCTTCTTTGCCAAATATGATGGATCTATTAACGTTATATTCAGTGTGTGGTGTTTTTTTTAATGAATGGGTCTATTGAGCGTTATGGTATATTTTCTCTCCCAGCACAGATATGTAATGGTACTATCATGCTACAAGGCTATGGGCCTCTCTGTTGGTTGACGACACTTGGGCCTTTTGCGCCCCCAATACCATAACCTAATAACATATAAACTCTACCAATATAGCTTTAAAAAAATGTTTTATAATGTTATAGTTACACGCCACATACAAAATTGGAACACAATAAAGGTTAAACATGGATGAAACATTTTACACAATTTCTATAAACATAATAGAGTTTTTTTGTTTGTTTTTTTTTCTTTTGCGCTTAGTAGATACATTGTAAAAACAATTTTTACATGAAGAAAAATATTATATTGACCCTTATTCTCTGATTTCAATTTGTATTTTCATGCTCAAAATTTTAATCTAAATTTTTTTTAGTACAAATAACTTATTTGTATTTACTACATAAAAATTAAGACTACATATTGTAAAACTCATACATAAAATATCTCAGACAAATTATATTGCACAATGGGGTCGCAATTGCGGCGATGACAATATATTGTACTAATTGTAAATACAAAATAAAATTCTTAAATAACAAACTTTAAAAATCTCTGCAAAAAAAAAAAAAAAAAAAAAAAAAACCTTTAAAAATAAAAAGTAAAAAAATTACCCTTGAGTAAAACTTACCTAGGAAATCGAATCTTTGCCTCTTTGGGCACTAGTGTGACTTTTTCTTTGGCCCTGGGACCGAGACTATCGAAATGTGATGTTGAGAACCGCAGTAGCTTAGCATACGTTACGTACTGAGTCTCGACAGTTGGCAGGCTGGTTTAAAAAGCCTGACCATACTGTCCCCAAAAGATGAATTAATGTGTGGAACATTATTATATAATTTTTTTATACAATTTACTTATATAATTTGTACAGAATAGAGTGTACAATAAACCATGGAAACGAACAATTTAAGATTTCAACGGTTTTACTCAGTTGAAAACTAACGTGTCAATATCGTCCATACTATGAATCAAACACATAACCTCCCATCTAAAAAAGTCACTTCATACCGTTTGATCACAAGGTCTTTAACAAAAAAAAGTTAAGAACTTAATTAACCATAAAAAACAAATCATTTAAGACCAAATAAAAAGATAATTACAGTCAAAGAATCAATTGAGTATTAAATTTAAAAAAAAAAATCATTAACTAGAATAATAACGGTGATTTCTCTTTTCAAAAAAGAAAATAACGGTGATTTCTCTTCCGTTGCGAAAAAAACTTGACCATGCTGACTCAGCTTGGACCCTTTTCGGGGCCCACGCGTCACCCAAACGGATAAGCCCGAATAAATTACGGTGCCTTTCTGATGCATTTCATCGTCACCCACACGTAATCCACCGCACCTTCAATCCGATTTGCCCAACTACATATACTCCACCCCTAATTTATCATTTTCCATATCCAAAATCTCATTTTATCCACACAGAATCAACCTGAAATCATCCATGGCTTCTGCGTCAATTCCTTTCTCTTCTCAATTTTCCGGCGCCGGAGTTTCCTCGGCGCGGTCGCGGCGGAGCGGTGTATCGTTTCGTCATCCGATTTCCACCGTCTCCGCCTCCTGTGTTACGGCGGAGCGCACCAGCAGCGTCGCCGCCTCGCTCTACGAAGTTCTCGGGATTCAGACGGGCGCCACGTGTCAGGAAATCAAGGCCGCGTACAGGAGACTGGCTAGGGTTTTGCATCCGGACGTCGCGTCTAGCTTTCGTCCGGAATCGTCGGACGAGGACTTCATCAGAGTGCACGCCGCGTACGCCACTCTCTCCGATCCACAAAAGCGCGCGAATTATGACCGGACTCTGTTCCGGCCGGGGCAGGGCAGGCCGCCGGTTGAATTTTCCGGTGTTAACAGTCGCCGGAACTGGGAAACTGATCAATGCTGGTAGCTGAAGGGAGTGATAATCACATTTTTAGGCTTAATTCTTTGATTTTATGAGCAGATTGCCTTTAATCTGAATCCTAACAGTGCGGATCTCGCTATAACTTCATCTATAATTTTGTTTTGACGACAAGATTGAAACTCAAAAATTTTGCTGTAAATCCTAAGTTTACACGAGTTTAAGTGCAAAAGATATGCTTCAACAAATTGTTTATCGATTTCTTTTTTCCATTGTTACTTTACTCTTTAGCTAAAAGTCTAAAACCAATATTATTAAACCAGCAATCATAATTACTACAGTATTCATCCTTACATTTGGATGGTGTAATAAGTACTCAAATCAAGAAGAGTGTATCAAACCTGATTCTCATATCTGAATTCAATCCGTGCTAATACCTCTTGATCAAGCGCATTATACAAGTGTGTCCGTGGGACCACAAAAATAAATACAGCATACAAACACTATAAAAGAGGTTTTTAGTATGTGTATTGAGCGTAAAGTGGATGGAGAAAAAAAAATTGATTATAAGATTAATTGTTTATGACTCGACTTTTTGTATGTATTGAGACTAAGGTTGATGAAGAAAAAATATTCATTTTAAAGTCGATTGTTTATGATCTGACATTATCACTGTGTAAATATTCATTCTAATATAATTAAGGTTGATTGTTTATGAGTTATGAGCTGTAAGCGCCAAACAGTAGAGGAGCGCCTAGCGACTAATTAAAAAAACAATGTATATGTGTGTGGTATATATATATATATATATATATATATATATATAGAGAGAGAGAGAGAGAGAGAGAAGGGGGGGGGGGAGAGAGAGAAATTAAGAAGGCCAAGTCGACCGAATTTGCCTAGCGGGAGCCTAAGAAGGAAATTGTCACGGTCTAGGGATGCCTAGATCGATTTTTGTAATAGTGGTATTGAGTCTAATGTAGATGGAGAAAAGATATGCATTCTAAGGTTCATTATTTATGACTTTGACATTTGTAGTGTGTACTAGTTTTATACGCGCATTGCGCGAATGAGTTAATGCCCAATGTTTATATTTAAATAAATATTTGAAAGTATATCAATGCAAGATTATATAAGAGAAGTTTATACATGGGTAATTAAATGTCGAATTTTTTTATTTAAATATCTAACTCAAAGTATATGAATCCAAGATAATATAGAAAATTCATTATAATTATTACTAAAATAAATGTTTGCAACCTTGTAAAATCGATAGTCTAAATATTTGGTCTAAAAATGATAGTCTAAATAAATACCACTTTTAATTTGAATATTTCTAAGGTTTTCTTAATTCTCTTTTGAGTAACATTGTCATTGTCTTCATCTTTACTATTTGTTCTCTTCCTTTTTGTTGGTAGTATGTTATTTGCAATTCGGATATTGTTGGTAGCATAGATGACAACGTTATGCAATGATCGAGATTATGATATAGGAGCTATGGACTTTCCATTAGGTGTTCTGCTTGGGTTTCATTTGGTTCAACCATTATTGTTGAATGAGTTATTGTGGATAAAGAAATCCTAGTTTAAGAAAAAAGATTAAATAAATTAATAAAAATTTGAAAATTTAAAATATTATATATTCCAAAGATATTAAAATGTAGTTTCTCGCTTCAATTTGCTGGGTAATGGTTTATTTGAGTATTTTCATTGTCAATAAATCCCCCAAGTAATTAATTTGATTGGTTTCAAACTATTCTTTTTTATTTTTTTCATGGTATTAAAGAAATACATATGTATCCTTTTTGGCAAAAACTTGTGTGAGACCGTCTCACCATGAGACGGATCGGGTCGGGTCGGGTCAAGATGCAAATGTGACACTTATATGCACAAATGCCATACTTATATGCTCAAATGTAATACTAATCAAAAATAAAATTTTTGTTACTTATTAGGGTAAATGTAATACTTTTAAGGGAAAATACAATACTTATAAGTGTGAGATTTGCACATATAAGTATGACATTTGCATGGTGCTTTGACCCGACCCGACCCGTCTCACGAATAAGGATCCGTGAGACGATCTCACACAAGTGTGACCATCCTTTTTTGGTACAACTACTAATTTATTTAATTCAATAAGAGTAAAATAGAGTGATTCCACTTCAATTTGTTGGTTATTATTTGAGTACTCTCTTTGTCAACCAATCCTCAAGTAGTTAATATAATTAGCTTCAAATTATTTTAATTTTTTTTTCATAGTATTAATAAAAAACTTGGTAAATAAATATATAAAATTATTTTGTACTATAACTTTGATATTTAATTACAAGATATTGTAAAAATAAGATAATGGACAATGTAATGAATATCAATTGATAAATTTGAATGTAAAGAATATTTGCATGAGAGAAAATAAAGACAATATAACTAATGAAATTATTTCTTTTATTTAATTTAATTTTTTGATAATGAATATTTTTTTCAAATAAAGGTATTGTAGATAGATAATTCTAAATTAAAGAAATACATATGTATCATTTTTTGTTGTAGCTACTAATTTATTTAATTTAATAACAGTAAAATAGAGTGAGAAACTTAATTATGTCAAATTTGATTGAGATAGGGTTCGAACCTAAGACCTTTCTTATAGAAATTAATGGGTAAGTTAAAAGTTAACGGAATATTAACGGAGAAGATAATATTTAACGGAAAACTTAACGGATAATCATAAAAGTAAGGTTAAATTAGGTAATTTCTATTAATAATATTAATATCCATTTGATTAAATAATTTGACCGCTATTTTTTCTACACATTTTAGGTCTAACTCTCTTTGGCTCTTATTAGTAAAGTAGATATTGAGTATAAGGTGGACGGCCGAAGTATGTTCATTGTTGGCAGGCGGCAAATCGCAACGATTAAACACACAGGGTTCTTTGTCATTTTGTGAATAACATACTAATTTGTTTGCCGACTTGAAGACGACGAAAAGGGCAAAATTTCACGAAATTCAACCAATTGTCATATGATAAGTGACATTGGAGACAAGCCGTCAACATAGTGGAACTGTATTAGTACAAGTTTAACGTTTGAGAAGCCCAAATTTGAATTTGATTATTATTATTATTATTATTATTATTATTTTGGGTGCATCGGCGAGCTAGATGGAGTTTGATTGTTGCTGTAGAATGAATTGGACAAGTCGATCTGGGAAAATATTATTCTTGAAAACGAGATTTAATGAAAATGACAAATATACTCAATTTCATTATTTTTTTCTTTCCACCGACAATAAAGATGGGCTAAGAAAGAAATATTCCAAGGCAAGTTCCGAAGACATTTGTTTAGTGAATGAGAAATCTCACTTAAGATTTATTTTCAATGGTAAAATAGGAGTTGGATTCGAATATTGGGGTTTCGGTTTAAGTTACATTTTTTTTTTTTTTGTGTCTAGAAATATACCGTTTAATAGTAAATTTTAAAATTAAATTGGCTCGATTTACCTTATCATGAGCTTGAAACGGATTCATCAAGGCTCAAAATATAATAACTATATTTAAAGGATTTAAAAATATGATGTGACAATTCTAAAAAAAAAATGATGTGACATGCAACAATTTAATTTCAACTTAGAGTTAACGACATCGTTTTGAATCGGGATGCACCCTGATCCACGATATAAATTGTCAGATTTGTGGGTTTGGGCTATTTATTGAGAAATTGCATTTGATCCAAGTAATGAATTTGATAAGCCCAAAATGTTAATATTTGGGGGATTTTAGCCTTGTTCCAAAATCATTAATAGTGACCATTTCTACTTGTTAGGTGTAGTTTACATTGTCGGGTTACATGGTCCATATCTGTAGTGGTTTTGGATCACACAAATTTCTTCAAAATATTTTGACCAAACGCATTTTGGAATTTGGATCAAACAGTTCCATTCGATCCATAGAATGCATATATAACACAAATCCACTTCAATATGTATGCGGAATGTCATGAGTCGAACTCCATAAAACAAGGAAAACTCTCACCATAATCTTCTGTTATAGTCTAATCCACAAATTACACAAAAGAGTTAAATTGAACTAGAAAGATTATGTACGACAGGATTAACTAAAAAGATGTTGGTGCTGAAAATTAAACTAGTAACTTTAAACTACTTTATCAAAAAAAAAAAAAAAAAAAAAACTTTAAAATTCAAAAATTATGTTTCACCCCTCTTAGGACTTATTTCAATTTTCAAGATCTTTGTCCATCAATTGATGAGTAAGATGAGGAGGTTTTTGGGATCAACATTAATTGCTAATCAAAGTTGATTTGGGTACTACTATACGTTTGATCATGTTTTGGTGGCAAATTTCCTCCCAAAAGCACATATACAAACAAAAAGAAATTATTGCATTGGTAGTTAAAAAGTTGATTCAAATAATTAAGTATTAATTGCTTAGGCGACCATCTATCTCAAGATTACGTCTTAATAAATCAGCCTTTTGCCAAACACTTATGTTCAAATGTCATGTAATGATTTTCTCATATAAGAGGTCATGAGATCGAGCCTCAGTGAAAATATTGTTGACTTTTGTGTCGCAACAAGTTGAGACAAGTTAAGAAAATACGTATGGACATATCCCACTAGACTACAAGATCATTGACGATACAAAGTAATATTTAATTAAGAGTAAAATTATCACTCATTCCTATTAAAAGAGATTGGAACTCTCAAAATATTTGTTAATTCATCCGAAATATTCAAATATAAAATTTGATTTATAATGGTCAATTCATATTCGATTATTCATCAAGATATCTTTAAAAAGATGAAGGGAATAATTGTTCAATCATATATTATCAGTCAAACATTGTCAAATAATTAAAGCACCAAAGATTCTTCGAGACACGCAGCCAAAATTTGGTAGCTGTTCGAATGAACTAACATTATCAATAATTGCTTGCAAAAAAAAAAAAAAAAACAAAAAAACACACACATTATCAATAATTGAAGAAGCCACTGTGTGTTTCAAAAAAAAAAAAAAAAGAACTATGAATGAGCAGTGGTACTAACAACACGTACTACATAAAAATTAATGCAATGAAAATTACGGAAGCCCTTAGTTGGATGAAACAAATACATTTTGATTTTCTTCAATCTTGAGATTAATTGATGCTTTAATTACTTCTGATTTACTGAAAAATTGGCCGTCCCTATCTTAAATTATACACTTAGTGAAACATGTATCGTGATCCTATCCGATAAAGTATTATAATGAGATAAATCAATCTAAATTATCCATATATAAGTAACTAGTTCAAACCAACAAGACTAATAAAATACTCCTATAGGTGATAGTGCTCTACAATTGATACAATCTTTCCATGGCTCTTAAATTTTCCATAGTTTAATTTATAAGGATATCAAAAAATAGCAAGGTATATTTTTTGCCATAAAAAAACGGCAGACTGGCCCAGCAGTCCATTACATTTCCCCTTCTTGCTGTGTATATACCCGCATAGCGGGCAGACACTCTCAGTACCAGAAAATCCTCTCTCTCTCTCTCTCAAATTCTCACTTCATAACTTATAACATTTATGGCAGAAATTGTTTTTGTTTTATTTGTATCGTTCACGGTTCTGTTCATATCAGGTATTGCAAATAAAAGAGTATTCATATGAATGCTTCTTTAATTTCTTTAAAAAAGATTTATTTTTCTGAAAAGTATAAATTCCTTTTAATTGTAAATCAGGAGCATATTCATCGGCGACCTTCACCTTAATAAACAATTGCGAGCAAACAGTGTGGCCAGGCATTTTGTCGAACGCCGGAGTTGCGCCGCTCTCCACCACCGGATTCGCTCTGCAGAAGGGCGAATCAAGGGCCATAAACGCGCCGCCTTCATGGGGCGGCCGATTCTGGGGTAGGACCCACTGTTCTCGCGACACCACCGGGAAATTCACTTGCGTCACCGGTGATTGCGGCTCCGGCAGGCCGGAATGCGCCGGAGGCAGCGCCGCTCCGCCGGCCACGCTTGCGGAATTCACGCTCGACGGCCACGACGGCATGGACTTCTACGACGTGAGCTTGGTGGACGGGTAACTGATATTTTCTACAGTTATTTATCTGTTAAATAAATTCCTATAGACTAGTTTCTGTTGAAATTTGTGTTATATCTCCTCCATTTGTACGCTATTTACTCATAATCTTACAGGTACAACCTCCCGATGCTGGTGGCGCCGCGCGGCGGCTCCGGCGGGAACTGCACGACCACGGGGTGCATGGCGGACTTGATCGGCGGCTGCCCGGTGGCGCTGAAGCTGACGAGCTCGGGTGGGCAGAGCGTGGGGTGTAAGAGCGCGTGCGAGGCTTTCGGCGAGCCGCACTACTGCTGCAGCGGCGCGTATCAAACACCCGACACTTGTAAACCGTCGGCCTACTCTGAGGTGTTCAAGAACGCTTGCCCGCGCGCGTACAGCTACGCCTACGACGATAAAAGCAGCACGTTTACGTGTACCGGCGCCGACTATGACATCACTTTCTGCCCTCCACCCGATACCAGGTACGTTTAATTTCCCAGTGGATGATATCAAATTAATATTTTTGTTATTTAAGTATTAATGAAAAGTTGAGAGTTACTATAAATAGAAATATTGATTGGCAATCTAAACATAGCTGATCGAGAAGCTAACAGAAAATTGCGTTGCCATTACGGACTTCTAATTTTAGACTCCCAAACAACGATGCATGAAATTGCGTGCCACGACGATCATGCAAAATCAGACGGTTCACCTTTTCAACTCAAACACGCAATTTGGACTTCCAGATCAGCACTTTTTCATTAAAAAAAAAAAAGTAAAATAGGCACTCAAACTTTACCTAAAAATTGTTACAGGCAAAAGTTGTCTTCAATAATCGGAGGCAACCCCGGGGACGGGATACCTTCAGTAATGGACAGCACAATGGTGTACGAGGGTGCAAGTGGGTCTTCAATTAGGTCACAAGCCATTTATGTTGCCATCTCCATCTTTGTAGCGATGTGGCTCTTCAATCCCACGCCCATATAAGCTTGTGGGTATGGTGTCACAGTAAATTTCATGCGAGAGCCCAAATCTTCCCATTTCGACGTGTATGTATGTAGATCCTGATCATATTTTATTAGAAGAGAAAAGTAGGGTTTAGTATGATATATATAGGCTCAGGTTCATAAATGGAGAGGAGTTATGGATCATTTTCATGTATTGAAACTGTTGATGATGTACGTAAATCATTAATATAATATACTTCGGTTACCGTAATATTAATGATTTATGCCTAAATTATTCCAGTGATATGATTCCAACGTACAATCACCGGGGTTGTTTAGGAATGTTAAGATAATGACGGCTGTACTAGAAAGAAATTTTCGAGTGACTTTTGGTTACGTTGTTTCAGGTTATTAGAAATATATATTATATATATTGGTAAATTTACAGGAGGTTATTAGAAATATTGAATATTCCTTTTCATGCCCTTCCTTCTTGCTTACAAAACCCTGCTCCAGAGCAGTACTGCGGGTAAAAGACATAATAGGACGAAAACAAAAATAAGACATTTTAAAAATGGGTACAGAAATGTAAAAAATTAATTTTTTAAATGCGTCAAGTCAAACACAAATGCAAATGAAACTTGCATATCTCGATATGGCGGATTTTGGGTCGGGGTGGGATAAAACCTTGTCCCCGACTCTCCGGTAAGGATGGGGAACTTCTCCCTATTCCCACCCCCATTCTCCAAAAAATTGTCCCAGCCCTTGTTAGGACGAGAATCAAATTTCTATATCGAGATTGAATAAATTGTTATTCTTACTTTTGAGCTTGTTAGTTTAAAATTTAATTTAAAAACAAATATTCTTGTGAATAGTACGATTTTCAAATACATTATGTTTGGTCTGTCGTCCGAGAGCTAGAATGGCTTCCCGCCTTCCCCTGTCATGGATTGTGAAACTTTGTCGGGCCCTTAGTAACGCCAGAAACCACGTTTGATTCCATTTTGTCATTAAATAACGTTAAAAATATTGTCATCATTTGGCAGGAACTCTGGTTCATCCATCCATGGTAGCTAAAACTTCGCTTTCTCACTCCCTCACCACTACATCCCCTTCCCTCTTGTCCGCCATTGTTAATCCTCTAACAAAGCTCCATTACATATATTCTTAAAAAATTCTACACGCACACCAAGTGTTCGAGAAAATTACCACATGTCGGCGACTCCTAGCTCTATTCTTTTCATCTTCTTCATGGTCCTGGGAATCTGCAAAGGTAAATTAACAGAATTGTTAATGATAATGGAGATGATAAATTGTTCAGATTTTGAGGTTTTTGGATTTTTGTAGGTGTATTAGCGGCTACGTTTACGTTGGTTAACAAGTGCGAGTTCACAGTATGGCCCGGAATACTGGGAAATGCGGGGAGTGCGAAATTTGATAGTACTGGATTCGAGCTTGGTTCGGGTGGTTCACGGGCTTTCCAAGCTCCGGCGAAGTGGTCGGGCCGGATTTGGGGCAGGACCGGTTGTAGATTTGACGGTAGTGGCGGTGGAGGAAATTGCGCAACCGCGGACTGTGGTCCGTCGGTGGAGTGCAATGGCGCCGGCGCTATTCCGCCGGCGACGTTGGCGGAGTTCACGATTGGCTCCGGCGGCGGCAAAGACTTCTACGATGTTAGTTTGGTTGATGGTTATAACTTGCCGATAAATGTGGAGGCCGTTGGGGGATTGGGCGCGTGCGGGTCAACGGGCTGCGCTGCGGACTTGAACAGGATTTGCCCGAACGAATTGCGGGCCAAGGACGGGCTGGCGTGCAAGAGCGCGTGCGGCGCGTTCGCTAAGCCGGAATATTGTTGCAGCGGCGCGTATTCCTCGCCGTCGACGTGTAAGCCGTCGGTGTATTCTAGAATGTTCAAGACGGCGTGCCCGACGTCTTACTCCTACGCCTACGATGACGCCACCAGTACCTTTACCTGCGCCGGAGCTAATTACGTGCTTACCTTCTGCCCTTCAATAACTAAACCTTCCCCTCCCCCTCTCCCTCCGCCGCCTGTGAGCGCCGGAACACCAAACGCGCCGCCTGTGAGCGGCGGAACACCAAACGGGCCGCCTGTGAGCGCCGGAACATCAAACGGGCCGCCGGTGGCTGCCGGAGCAATAAACGGACCTCCGGTGGCTAATGCAACGCTGAATGCACCTCCAGCGGAAACGGGAATATCAAAAGGACCGCCGCCGGCTAACGAAACAACCAAGGATCCTGAATCTAATCCTGGTTTGATGCCGGAGGGAAATCAGTACGACGGTCCATGGATACCGGATTATCTGACGGGGGATTCATCCCCAACTATTTCATGCTTCGCCATGCATTCTAGGTCTCCGCTAAGCTCAGCAATCGCCATTGTTATCCTCTCTTTTCTTCACTAACTATTCTCAATTCTCAATATTATACTCGCATCCTGTCAAGAATGTACCTAAATTTTTATTTTGTTGCTCTGCTTCCAATCAATTGTATATCTTTAATTTTGTCATTTTATGCCTCCAATAATTCTTTTGACTTAATACAAAGTCTAATCATTGAGTTTGGTATTTTCCTAAATTTATTTATTAACAAATACTGTTGTGTGTTGACTTTTATGATGTTATCAAATCAAATTTATTACGGAGTATTGTTTTTTAAATATTAGAGAAAGTGTAGATAATTGAATTTGAAATTATAAAAGCCAAACGATCGAAACACAACTCCTACAATGCTCAAAATTAGAAAGATATTAAAATTTTAGTAATAGTTATGAAAATTTGTAAAATTCAAAGTGACGCCGTTCTATCGGCATAAAAGTGATCTAGTTTTTTTCATAATAAATATGAGTAAGTTTGCTTTCAAAAAAAAAATATGAGTAAGTTTGCATTGCCAATTTCTTGGCAACAAGTCTCATGTAATGGAATGGTGATGTTCTTGAATTGTCTTTGCGCATAAAATGTGAATTTGTCTCGCTTTAAGGGTCTCTATATATTCGTCAAACATGATGATAGTGTTGAATATATAGTATATATATAAATATAAACGTGCAATCAATTTATCAATTTTTAATTGAGATATAACACATGTTTTAATTTGGTATTAAAGTTCAACCATACTAACGGTCATGAATTCAAATGATAAATCTCCTTGTATTTTAATCTCAACTCTCGAGTCATGTCACAGTTCCCACTCCACAGCAAAACTCACCCAGCCATTCAATTCACCACTCTACAATTAACTTTTATGTACTATTTTGTAAATTATGAATGCCATTTTCTATATTTGGTAGAGAACTATCTCCAACAATATTCGTTTTCAAAAGAGAAAAAAAACTCCAACATTATTCGGAACTAGAATTAATACTATATTGTGCGTCCATGTTTTTTCTGAAAGTAATACGTCCATGTTTTAATCCAGAGAATAGAAAATATATAAACCCAAAAGATACAAATGTCTAACCAGTTAATGCCAGAACAAGGCTATTGTCGTTTCATTTCACAAAAATCTGCAACTAGCATGATCATATGTCACTATATGTCAGTGCATGGGGATGCTTTTCGGGAAACCCGGGCGGGGTGCCCGCCGGATACCCGCCCCGCCTGAACCCGACTTTTGAGTGTATATATCTATCAAATCCCTATTCCGATACTCTCTTCCAGTACCCTTACCCGAACGACGCCTCAGCACTTCTCCCCAAGTCGTCACGATCTTTGCCTTCAAGGCCCAGGCTCCGGTAACAAACAATTACTTTCACCACTTACCTTCGCTGTGATTTCGTTGTTTATTGTGTGTTTTTTAAAAAAAAAAAAAAAACTTATGGGTTGTATCCCTTTATTCGTTTATTATATACGGAGTACCATTTAGCTAATTTACTATTCTACAGTTGAAACCCTGCTTGACCCATATGTAGCCACCTATTTTTGAGTCATATATATTATGTTGTCATTGATTTCTACTCTGTTTGACCGGTTAGTATTCATCTCACTGTAAATCGGTAATCTGTTGAGCAATATTTGAAGATATGAATCTGGCATTATCACTTGTATTGCCACATCAAATGAGGGTGATGGTATGCAGTACTGAATGAATTGAATCTTAGTCAGAGTATACCTGCTAGATGTTGCTTGTCTAATTAAGGCCATGGAAAAATGCTCTAAATACTACCATATTTATTTTGGAATCTTTCAAGTTCAACTATGATGAATTTTTGCTTGTCAGCTCTCAGTTTCTATGGGACCATTTCCACATTTGGTCCCAACTATTAAATCTGTGTCACATTTGATCCCTCCGACCTAATTTCCGGTCAGCCGGTGACTTATCTTAAAGAACAAAATTGTTATTATCCATTACTTTTTTCTTAAACTTCTTGGGAAGGGGACCAGAAATGACAATTTCACCCTTCAAGATAAGTCACTTGCCTGGAATTTGGTCGGAAATTAGGTCAGAAGGACCAAATGTGGCAATGATTTAAAACTTATGGGACCAATTGTGGAAAAATTAATAGTCGGGACCAGTGGAAATGGTTCCATAGTTGTGGGACGAAAGCAGAAAAAACTCCCTATAGTTAACACTAAAAGAATTGAGGTATTGCAGTACTGTTACCTGATGCAGGGCATTTCTAGATGCTTTACAGATACTGAAAAGTGTTTTATGTTTCATGTTGCAATCTATAACTCTTGCAGGAGCTTCTGCTATTGGCACTGTCGATTAGCATAAAACTCATTTAGTCAAGTGAAGCATATATTTCTCGATTACTGTTGGGTCGTACTCTATTTTAACCTTAATTGGTCAAGTTTAATTGATTATACAATGCAATCATTGCTTTCCTAGTTGATCCATGTAAGTTGCTTTGAAAATTTCTAGTTTATGTACTTGCACACTAACAGTGGAGCATTGTACTAATGGTTATATGTGTTAGACTTAAAGCATGAAGTATT
The DNA here is from genome assembly GCF_003576645.1 of Ipomoea triloba. Lineage (NCBI taxonomy): Eukaryota > Viridiplantae > Streptophyta > Magnoliopsida > Solanales > Convolvulaceae > Ipomoea > Ipomoea triloba. The sequence continues at coordinate 23,059,211 of NC_044921.1, read as the reverse complement.
TATTTTATCTTAGACTTAAAACCTGAAGTACTTATTTTAGAGAAACGCATGGCATCTCAGGGGATGGAAGGTGATAAGTCTCCTACATCAGTTGCTAGTAACCAACCTAGAGTTGGAAATGGTGGTTCATCTGCTTCTCTTGAATCACCAATGGACTCTCCCTTTCAAAGTGATAATGAATATGAAAATCCTACTTTAAGGAATGCAGACGGAAAAGTGTATATAGAAAGTTCCGTATTTTATCCAGAAGCTTCAAGAAAGAAACTTGTTAATATGATAATTATGCATAAATATCCAATTTCAATAGTTGAGCACTACGGTTTCAAAGAGTTATCAGCTACCCTTCAACCGTATTTCAAGATTGCTTCTCGAAAAACAGTTAGGAGTGATATCATGGAGGTTTATGCTGCTGAAAAGTCCAAAATTATGGATACTTTGAGGAAGAGTTCATGTAGGGTTGCAATAACTATGGATATGTGGACAGCCTCGAATCAAAGGAAAAGATACATGGCTATCACGGCACATTTTATTGACAATAATTGGAAGCTACAAAGTTTGATTATGAGGTATGTTACTATTATTATCGGTCACATAAATTATTTTATATATTTATTTCTTACTAGTGTAAATTTTTTTTTTTTTGAATTTGTTAGGTTTGTTTATGTGCCCTATCCATGTACATCGGATGTTCTCTCCAAAGAGTTGTTGAAATGCATATTTGATTGGAACATTGAAGAAAAATTGTCTACTTTAACGGTTGATAATTGTTCTATAAATGATGGTATAGTTGACACCATTGTATCCAAACTAAATCCTAGTCATCTCTTATTACGTGGCAAGTTGACTAAAATGAGTTGTTGTGTGCATATTTTGAATTTGATTGTTCAAGATGGGTTAAATGCCATAGGTGATGGACTACAAAGGATTAGAGATAGTGTTGCATTTTGGATAGCCACACCAACAAGGCACCAAACTTTTAGAGAAACTACAACACTCTTGGGAAAAGAATATTCCAAACAACTAGTGCTTGATTGTATGGCCCATTGGCACTCCACATATTTGATGCTTAGTATTGCTTTGGAATACAAGGATGTTTTTCATCATTTGCAGCAGCAAGAACCTCTTTTTACTTGTGCACCAGATGAAGAAAATTGGGTGTTAGTTGATGGTATTTATGAAATATTGCATCAGTTTCATATGACCTTGAATGCATTTTTAGGAAGGAAATGTCCAACACCTAATGCTCTTTTCCCATTGATGTGCGAGATCAAATTTGCTTTTGGTGACTGGATCACATCTTCTAGTTTGGCTATTAAAACTGTAGCAGAAAGTATGTTAGCAAAGTTTGATAAATATTGGAAAGAAGTTCATGATATTATGGCATTAGCTACTGTTTTTGACCCAAGATTTAAGTTAAAGTTCATAGAATGTGTATTTTCTAAGTTCTATGGGGAGTTGGCTAATGATGAAATCCAAAGGGTTAAGAAGTACTGCTATGATTTGTTTGATGAATATAAATGTTCATTATCGAATGTTTTAGAAGAGAATGAAGTTAGAAGATGTAGCTTGGATTCCTTGTATTTCTTTGATTCTGGATTTGCTGCCTATATGCGTAATCTTAGAAAGAGCTTGAAACCTGATTTGGACCGTTATTTGGAGACAGATCGTTGGCCAATAACCGGGTCATTAACTTATGATTTTGATATTATAGGTTGGTGGAAAGGTAGTGGTGGAATGGGTTACCCGGTATTGAGCAAGATGGTTAAGGATATATTGGCTATTCAAATTTATACTGAGAGTTCAAAATCCATTTTCTGCACCAGTGATAAATTGGTGAGTCCTCATAAAAGTAAGCTTCGAGCAGACACTCTGGAGGCATTAAATGTGTACTCAAAATTGGTTATCAAAAGATCTCACAGGTAATAAATTTACTTGAATGAAATTATATTGTCAAAATGGATCTCTTTTCTTTATTCTACTTAAAATAACAATATACTATGCTGTTTTCCTAGGTGAGTGTTCCAAGGAAAAAAGATGCAGGTTGTGCTAATGATGAGATTCTTATTGTGAAGAAGAGTTCAAAGAAGGTACATACCGATTATTATATTACAAAAACAATTTATGTATTAAATTGCACTCAATATAATATAATATAGTGAAGTTTATAAGAAAGCACTTTTATTCATTTTAACAATAGCATATAGATATACATTTTTTTTTTCCAGATTGTAGATGTACAAATGCCTCCGGTTTCCTTTCAAGGCATATCATGGTTAGTTGTTTCTTCTAATCTCTATTCGACTTTTAGCAATAATAGTTGCTTGATTCTAGTTTTAATTTTTTGTCGATATATCAAACTGTTTGGATCAGAGGCTCAAGACCGAACTTTTGAAGGCTTTCTTGAAGATTTGGCCTAATTGTTACTTGTAATTTGTGGAAATGTAATGTTCATATCCATGGATTATTGCTTTTGCGTTGCATATTTTTGGAGTAGTTTGAAATAGGTGTATAACTATGTGAGATTATCTTGATATAACTATGTGAGATTATCTTGACATTTATCAGTTTATTATTACCTTTTTGCCGTTCATTGAATGAAAATGAGGAATCTCTGCCTCTGTAATTCTTGCGTGCATGAAAATAGTAGTAGTTTTTCAATTTTCAAATGAAGCTGGGAATCTAACCACTAAATTGTATAAATGGTTAAATTGTAGTACATTATTGGCAATATTGATTTGAGTTGGACAATTATAGGCAATCTATGAAGATAAATGTAAAAAATTCAACTTATCATACTGTCATCAGTTCAAGCTTTCAAGTCTACAGTTGTTTCAATGGTTGTTCTTATACTGGGGAGGCTGGAAGAAACAAAAAGGAGAATGAACGATTAGCAGCTCGTGTTGTAATTGTCGCATTGTTGGAGTCTGAACATAAAACCATCATTTCAAAGATAATCCAATCTAGGGATAATCTTTATGCTAGCATAAATAAAGTCAAGAATTGCATCCATATTAGCACGGGAGACATGCTTATTGGAGTAACTGGAAAGGAGGTTTTAATGGAAAATAACACAGCTAATCAACAATCAAGCATTGTCTAACTTACAACTACTCAAGTTACACAACTTCCTCACCATGAATTCAAGAAACCAGGACTTGAACATGAATTCAAGAAACCAGGACTTGAACATTTAGAACCTGTAGATTGATTGCAATCTCTCCAACATGTGAATCAGTACAACCCAATTTGATTGTATTTGTGCAACCAACTGGTAAAAAAAAAAAGGGAAACAGAAATTCAAGAATAAGGCTAAGAAACATAGTCAATATGGTTCACAAGTACTTTTGGTTCTGGCGCACCCAAGTCAAGTTTCTTGATCTCCTTAGCATTGCGAGTGGATTAAGTCACTAATCCTAGGACAGTTAGAATCTGCATTTGAGCTTCTCTCTTCTATAATATCCCAATATGAGTATCGGTTAAGCTTTTTTATTATTACTACATGATAAATACTGTTCTGAATGTCACAGTTAAAGCTCCTGTATCTGGCAGCCTAAGCTACAAATATGTACTTGAGTTTTGTTAATATGTGTAGGTGATAGTCATAACTATTTTTTTAATTATTATTTTTATTTAAAAAAAACTATTTTTTTGGTAGTGAATTTGAAACAATTTGGACTTTTTATGTCATGTCATTTAGGGTGTTAAAAAAAAAAAAAAAAGTATGCTAAAGAACATGGCGACTCAATTTCCTTCGCACTGTCGCATTGGCGATGGTTTCCAAGTTATTGGTTAATTAAACCTTCTTTCGTCGAACTCAAAAAAAAAACCTTCTTTCGTCAATCATTCCTATGCCTCTGTCATGAATTCTTTTCAAAGAACTCTTTCCTTTATCCAACTTTTTTTTTTTTTTGAACATTCCTTTATCCAACTTAATCTGCAAAAATTCACGCTTTAATACAGTGAGTATAAGTGAAAACAGCAATAAGGCTATTGTCGTTTCATTTCACTAAAATTGAAGAAAAAATCGGTGACAAAATATCTGAAAGGCAACTCGCACGATCATATCTGAGTGCATGGGACTGCATTTCGGGGGGGGGGATGGCCGCCGGGTACCCGCCCCGTCCCGTCCCCGACTTTTGAGTGTCTATATATATATTGAAACCCTACTCCGATACTATTTCCACTATCCTTACCGCCGCAGATTCTGCTCTTCTTCCCCGAACGACATCAAGCTCCAAGCTCCGGTAATAAGCAATTACTTTCACCACATACCTTCACTGCGATTTTGTTGGTTAATCGGTTTTGCTTCTGCGTTTGTTTCTCTATTCGATTATTTTATACAGTTAACACTCTGCTTTATCCATATGTAGACACCTATTTCTGAGCCATGAATTTTGTTGTTTATACTCTCTATTTAACCACCTAGTAAACAGCTCGCTTCTCGAATATATTGAGCAACATTTGAAGATATGAATCTATCATTATCACTTGTATTCCACACCAAATGAGGGTGATAGTATGCTACTGAATGAATTGAATCTTAGTCAGAGTATACCTGCTCTAAATACTACTCCGTACTATATTTGTTTTGGAATCTTTCAAGTTCAATTTTGACTAATTTTTGCTTGGCAGTTCTCTGTACAGCCATTTATGGTTTAACTATCCTAACAATTGAGGTTTTGCTCAACTGTACTCTGATGCAGAACATTTCTAGTTGCCTTGTTGATACTGAAAGTATTTATGTTTCATGTTGATATCTATAACTCTTGCAGGAGATCCTACTATTGGCACTCTCCATTAGCTTAAAACTCATTTAGGCAGTTGTAGCTTTAACAATTACAAGTAGCATATATTTCTCTGTTACTGTTGGGTCTTGCTCTATTTTCACCTCAATTGGCTATGTTTGAGTAATTGTACAATGCAATCATTGCTATCCTAGTTGATTCCATGTAAGTTGCTTTGAAAATTTCTAGTTTATGTACTTGCACGCTAATAAGGGAGCACTGCACTAATGTTTATATGTGTTAGACTTAAAGCATGAAGTATTTATTTGTTGTTGGACTTACAACATGAAGTATTTATTTTAGAGAAATGGATGGCACTCAAGGGATGGAATGTGATCATGCTCCTACACCGGCTGACAGTAGTCAATCGGTTGGAAATGCTCCTCCTGAATCACCTGTGAATTCACCTACTGAGTCACCTATGGACTCTACTTATGAAAGTGATGATGAATATGAAAATGCTACTAGGAATGAGGATGGAGGAATGTGTGTAGGGGATTTCTTATTTGATCCACAAGCTTCAAGGAAGCAGCTTGTTAATATGATAATTATGCATGAATATCCAATTTCAATAGTTGAACATGATGGTTTCGTAGAGTTTTCATGTACCCTTCAACCATTGCTCAAGCTTCCTTCTCGAAAAGAAATTAGGAGTGATATCATGGAGACTTATGCTACTGAAAAGTCCAAAAGTATGAATATTTTGAGGAAAAGTTCAAGTAGGGTTGCAATAACTTTGGATATGTGGACAGCTCCGGATAAATTTAAAAAATACATGGCTATCACGGCACATTTTATTGACAATAATTGGAACCTACAAAGTTTGATTATGAGGTATGCTATTATTATTCTTGGTCACATAAATTATTTTTTCTAATTTATTTCTTTACCACTTGTGTAATTTTTTTCTTAATTGTTAGGTTTGTTTATGTGCCCTATCCACATACCTCGAATTTTCTCTCCAAAGCGTTGTTGAAATGCATATTTGATTGGAACATTGAAGGAAAATTGTATACTTTAACGGTTGATAATGATTCTATAAATGATGGTATAGTTGACACCATTGCATCCAAACTAAATCCTAGTAATCTCTTATTACAAGGCAAGTTGACTAAAATGCATTGTTGTGCGCATATTTTGAATTTGATTGTTCAAGATGGGTTAAATGCTATAGGTGATGGACTAGAAAAGATTAGAGATAGTGTTGATTTTTGGACATCCACTCCAACAAGAGTACAAACTTTTAGAAAAACTACAAAACTCTTGGGAATAGAATATTCCAAACAGCTAGAGCTTGATTGTATGACCCGATGGGATTCCACATATTTGATGCTTAGTATTGCTTTGGGATACAAGGATGTTTTTAATCATTTGCAGCAGCAACTCCAGGAAGAGACTCTTTCTACTTGTGTACCACATGAAGATGATTGGGTATTAGTTGAGGATATTTGCAAAATATTGCATCTCTTTTATTCTGGCTTAAATGCATTTGTAGGGGGGAAATGTCCAACATCTAATGTTCTTTTCCCATTGATGTGCGAGATCAAATATGCTTTGGGTACTTGGATCACATCTTCTAGTTTGGCTATTAAAACTGTAGCAGAAAGTATGTTAGCAAAATTTGATAAATATTGGGAAGCAGTTCATGAAGTTATGGCAGTTGCTACTGTTTTTGACCCAAGATATAAGTTAAAGTTCATAGAATATTCATTTTCTAAATTCTATGGAGAGTTAGCTGATGATAAAATCCAAAGGGTTAAGAAGTGCTGTTACGACTTGTTTCATGAATATGAAAGCTTGTCATTTGAGATTTCAAAGGTGAATGAGGTTGGTGAATATCGCTTCCATGATGGATTTGGTTCTTTTTTGAATAGTTCTGGAAGGATGGGTTTAAAATCGGAGTTGGACCGTTATTTAGAGGACAATGTTTGGTCAAGAACTGGTAATTTTGATGTTTTAACTTGGTGGAAAGTTGTTGGACAAAATTATCCAATATTGCAAAAGATTGCTAAGGATATCTTGACCATTCAAATTTCTACTGTGACTTCAAAATCTGCTTTCAACACATGTGGTCGAGTGGTGAGTCCTTATCGAAGTGTGCTTCTTCCAAGTACTTTGGAAGCATTAATGTGTGCTAAAAATTGGTTATGGAAAGATGTCCAAGGTAATGGAATTTTGTTGAAAAGAACTGATCACTTTATTTTACTCAAAATGATATATTATATTGTTTTGTAGATGGACGTCGCAAGGAAGAAGAACAATCTTTTACTTATGAAGAATTCTTTGACAGTGAAGAAGAGTTGAAACAAATAGAGGTATATACTGAGTATTAAATATAGTGAAATTTATACATAAACACTTACTTTATTCATTTTAGCAATAATATATGGATATTAATTTTGAATCTTTAATTTAATCTTTTTTTTTCAGGCTGAAAAATCAGATGAATAATGATGTATATGCCTTCAATTTCTATTCACTGCAAGGTTAGTTGGACCTTCTACTTTCCATTCAATTTTGAGATAAAATGAAGTTGTGGGTTTCTAGTTTCATTTTTTTTTTTTGGATGTGCAAACTAGATAGGTCAGATTATGTGGATCAGAAGCCCAGGACTGTGAACTTTTGAAAGCTTTCTTGAAGATTTTGCCTGATTATTATTACCTTTGTAATTTGTAGAAACAGTATGGCCATGTTTATTACTTTATATCCATCAATGATTCTCATTGAATTATCATTTCTTGTTTGTAGTAACTGTTTAACTATTTAGAAACACTCTTTGGTAATTGGTATGCAAACTATTTGTTGAATGGACCACTGTGGCCTCCATGAAGTATTTGATCATTTGTAGGTCAGTTTTTTTTCTTTTTTTTTTTTTGTTTTTGTTTTTGTTTTTGTTTTTGTTTTTGTTTTTTTGTTTTTTGTGGCGAGGGACCACTACTCAATGGTGTGCATTAGCTAAATTCTGTTTTTGTGTAATATCTCGTAAACCATAGAGAGAGACAATTTGCATTAGGAAGATCTCATATGATGAGTTCGATTAAGAAAGTGTTGAAAAATAATCAAACATGTAAGTTTCAAAATGTGATAATCATATACTATCCATTTATTCACGCCTTTCGAGGTTAGGTCATGGCATTTTTATCCGTGAGTCTCCTACAATGGACCATTGCATAGTGAGATTATCTTGACATTTTTATAATATTTTAAATTTTTATTTTTTATATTTGTTTGACATTTTTATAATATCTTAAATTTTTTTTTTTTATATTCGTTTGTTATTATACACTAGTCTCATATAATATAATTATTATATTTAAATAATTATAAATTCGATTCTTGTCAACACACTCTCGATTAATCTGAAATCGGAGTCTCACCTTCCCGTCAAAAGCATATTTGACGATAGGAATCCGTCCCTATCAAAAAGCAGTGGCAACAGGAAATCCATCATTGTCAATAGCCTTAATTTCCACTCAAATTTATGCATATAATAGCCAAAGATGGAGCACTACAACGACGTGACCTCCCCCTTCATCATTAACCCAACTTCCCTATTTATAACCAAGCATTACCCCCAAAATATCTTTAATATTTACTGGACAGCTTCACTCCACTGTAAATCTTTTCAGAAAACTACATACAATTAAAGACGTACTAAACGACGCAATAAAAATAAATACAAATGACATAATATGTTTTTGATAAAATTTAGAGTTGAATTCAATTTAGAATTACATAAATAAGAAAAATACAATAAGGAGACACAATTCTAGTTGTATTATGTTATGATGATGGAAATAATTAAAATAGAAGTTTGTCTCGATTAATTCTGGATACAAAAATGGATAAAGATAATGTAAAAGAGTAAGAGAATAATGTCAATTATCTCCACATTAATTACCTTCTATAAGTACAATGGAAATGTTGTGAGGAAAGATATTGTTGTCAAAAAAAAAGAACAATTTCCAGGTATATATACAAGCTCTCCCAACAATATCCAAGCAAAAGTCAATCGATCCAGGAGTCCTCCGAGGCCCGAGCGAATCAAGCACTACTTAACGAACATGTTGACTCCGCATCCACCGATCCCGACCACGACATACGCTTCACAATCTTTCACTCCTTAAGTTGAGCTCATCGGTCAAGTTAGCTCCCACCTATACTTGAGGTGAGACATTGGGTTGCCCATGAAAAATAAAAATGTGAACCAAAATGGTATTTCTCTTCGTTTTTCATAAACATACACTTTCCTTACTTTTCGCACAATGCACTCACTTACATCCCATATCATGCTTTGCTTCAGTTGCACAAAATGCGGATCACATTGTAATTGCCTTCCACATATATCGTCCTCCCCACTTCGAATGATCACACGCACACCTGTCTTATCAAACGATGCACGCAACTATATATTACGGTTTTCATTATAGCCAAGGCTCCATGACATTTACCTCTAACATGCATGATACATGAATCTCATCATAAGGTACACATAACTTCTTAGATACAACGAACGATGCCCATGTGTAACTGAATTTTACTTTATGACATATTATTTCTTAATTTAAGAAAAAAACAAATAAACCTTTATATATAAAGAAATTTGTTTTTATCGTTTATTGGGATGATGTTTAGGGCATGGTTTCTGAAAAGTATATAGAGACAAGTTTTATGAAATTAGTGAAAGCTAAGCAATAATTTGGAGATAATAGATATCAATTCAATTAACACAAATAAATATGCAAAATAACAAAGGACTTATGATGAGGTAACACACAATTCACTAAAGATTAAGGGGAGAAAAACTCCATGTTGGGTTCCAAGATATTATTACCAATCACCATTTAAGGAGTTAACATGTAACTTTTGTGATCTATGATGGGCCTAATTGAAATGCAAGGATTGCCCCGTTGTCCTAAATAGGCATTAGAATTTGGTTGAAATGCGGCGCTACTCTCCCATCTGAGTGTGCGAACTCATCTGAACCATTGGATTTCGCTCAGATTAACGGTTGAAAATCAATGAAGATGAGAAAAATGCGGTGACATTTGGTAATTTCCTATCCCGTATATTTCGGTGGTGCACTACATCTCGTGGTGTGGTGTGGTGCACTTGTGAGTGTATTTTGGTGCACTTTTGAGTGAACTGTGGCGTACTACAAAGGCACGAAGTGCTGGTCTATGGTGCACTAATGAGAAAAAATTATGCTTGTTACATTATCTTTGAAATTTTATAATTAATATTTGATGATCAAATTAAATTATATAATTTTAAAATTCATGTCTGTTGCGATTAATAAAAAAAACAGTATAGTGAGGAAATATATAAATTATATTCTAATGTAGTTAAATAAACAATCAACTTAACCAAGGTATAAATGATATCCGGATAAGTTAATCTAAATTTCTTATACTATTTAAATAGGCTTATATAAAACGACTTTTTTGTTTTTTTTTTTTGTTTTTAAATAACAACTAAGTTGTATTCAAAAAAATAACAACTAAGTTCTTTTTTATTTATTAAAAATTACTCATATTTAACTATTTAAAAAATATTTATTTAATTTTTTAAACATATTTATTCAAGTTATTTACATGATATAATTATTTTTTAATGTCAACTAGCATTGTACCAATGTTTTTTTTTTAATAATATGGTTGGTTGCTTAGTCTAATATTTTTGCTTTATATTATTTTTCTATGACATTAGTTGCATGCGTACGTTACTTTGTGACAAATAAATTAGCTCTAAAATATGTTGCCTTGTGTCAGTCGTTTTAACATATGCTTGTGTAAATGAAACACGTGTGTGGTTTTTATTGTTTGAAATTTCAAACCCGACAAAGTCAATAGGCAGTTTTTACGGGACATCAAATCTTGAACGAACATTGTGGTTATCAAATCAATTATTCTTCTGAACTTAAAATATCAACTGAAAGAGATTAATGTCAATTAATTCTTACTCTATAGATAATTTTTCACATTATTATTATTTTAATCAAGTTGATTATTTTAGGTAACTTGAACCGAACTGACCTAAAAATAATGTCATACTCTTTTCTTTGAGCAAATTTTGTTTTTAATTATAGACTTTGGCACTGGCACATTTAATCATACTTTCTTAATTTTGCTTCATTATAACCATAACTTTTATTTGCTTGTCACAATTAATCTTCCATTTAAATTTGTGTCATTTGATTATTGAATAAAGATTGTTAACATGTAATTTTACCATTCGAGCATGTCGAGCATGTCGCTCAACATGTAACTCATCTCCCTCTATTGTAAATTTGTTTAATTGAATGATGAAATTGCATATTAGCCATATTTATTAAATAGTGAAATAAAAAAATTTAAAAGAATAACTCATTTGTGTTAAGAAATTGAAAGTCAAGAATATAATGTAACAAAATAAAAAATAAAAAAAAAACAGAACTAAATAGTATCTGAACTGCGTGAATGACCTTGCACTCTCATTTTTTAAAGAGATCAAGAGTTTGAACCTCCTCTCGTATGAAAAAATCAATCTGATCAGCACTTTACCTCTTTAGTTTAAGTATAGTACGAGATTAAATGTATCTCTTGATTGGGATTGCCGACGAGGTCTAGAGCTTGAAGCTCGCTTTTCACTATAAAGCAAAGCACGGTGCTAGAAAGAAGGGCAGTGGAAAGGTTTTTGGTAAGACAGCCTGCCCGACAGAACTAATGGGCAACATGTCTGCTCATTCATGTCCACCTTTAGAGGGAAAAAAAGAATCCATTGAGTGGTAAGTGTAAAATCCCCCCGGCAAGATGCCTAATATTTATAATGCTCCGGTAGTTCAAGGGCGAGACAGTGTTGATGAACAAATGAATGTGACTTGCGAGGTACATCAATTATTGGGAAATAATCGAGTTAGAGCTGTAGCTATGAGTGATACAGATGGTCTAATGAGAGGAATGGAAGTGATTTACACGGGAGCTCCTATAAGTGTTCCCGTCGGTGGATCGACTCTGGGACGAATTTTCAACGTGCTCGGAGAACCTGTTGATAATTTAGGTCCCGTAGATACACATACAACGTCTCCTATTCATAGATCTGCGCCCGCCTTTATACAGTTAGATACAAAATTCTCTATTTTTGAAACAGGAATTATACCTCGTGGTCAGAACTAAAGTGTAACTTTGTCTTTTTTTACTTTTATTGTTTACCGAGTACTTTACTTTCTCTAAACCTAACACCTAATAACCGTACACCATACATTCCTCCAAAAAAGAATTGCCGAATCAGGGGGCAGATCGTAGTCAGGATGACGATGACTTCGTTTCTGCTTTCTAAAAATCACCCAACTCTGATAAAGGATGGATAGATAGATAAGCTCAAAACTCCCCCAATTTCGTAATCCTCACTCCAAACCATCCTCAAAACCCTCACTCCTCTTCACACTATCCATTTCCAGATAGATATCGATTCCTTTCATGCATTGAGGGACGCGAAATTAAAGCCAATAGCCATGGCGATTTCCGATGCGGTGGTGGGGAATTTGACCACGCTCTACCTGGCGGCGATAGTGGCGATGAAAGTGTACGGCTCCGTCACCGGCCGCAGCTTCGGCGGAGGATTTGTATTGATCGCCTCCACGGCCGCGGTCGGCGCTCTGCTCATCGCGAGCCTCACGTGGGACGTGTCGCGTAAGGCAACGTACGCGCTCACTCGCCGCCACCGCCTCCGTCACCATAATCAGCCGCAACAGAACCACCACGACGGCCATGAAATGTGCAGGGGAGGTATCTGCTGGCACGGCGTCGCCGTTAAGTCTCCGGCGTCTCAGGTCCGATTCCGCCTCCCGCAGCCCCAGCCCCACAACCGCTTGTAGCGAATTTAATGCGTATCGGTCATAAAGATAAGGTCGCATTCACTTTTAATTTTTTCCTATCTCTGTAAGTATGTAATTAACCCCCCCCCCCCCCCCCCCCCCCCCCCCCCCCNCCCCCCTCCTGGCCCTTCCTACTTACTTTCTTCTTCTTTTTACTGATATAATACATAATATCTTGTGTGGGTGTGTATGTATATGCTCCATCTTGTACATCTGAGATGCTTTTCCCAACGATTCCCAGCTTCTATTTTGCTTCCCCCAGTTACTATGATGCAATTATATGTGTTTATGAAGCAAATTAAATTACATACAGAATATAATTAGTTTTTTGTTCTCAAATTTGGATTGATCATCACGTCATCTTTTGGCTTCTAAATCAAAAAATGATCAAAATTGAGCTGGCTCACCGATTCTATGACCATACAGAGATACAATTACATTAGCGGTTCACTTATACAATTATATTAGCAGTTCACTTATTCACTATTTGTAGACGATACATTAGAGACGAATCCGGACCTAACTGACTTAGGGAGAAGTGAAGGTGACCCAAAGGACGACCCCGGCTTGGGGTGGCCCTGGCTCTTGGCTGGAGACCGCCTCGGCCTGGGGTGCTACACATGCGGACGCGATTTTATAACGGAGTTCTCTTTTTTCGGGACGGTTATAAAGCAATTAATATAAATTCTTATACAATTGTCTTGGTAAGACATCATTCAATTATTCTCTCATTTTGTAATCATCTAATCCATTATAATAGCATTGCACAAGACATCAATACAAATATTGTGTCCGCGAATTAAGAAAAATGAAAAAAGAATAAAAAAAAAAAAAAGAAAGACAATTGTGTACCTTAGCTTGATCCTGACATTTTGTTCTTACCCAGATTGATGTTGAATTGTTGAGTACTACTAGAACTTTTGTCTAAAGCAAGGGAGATAAATGGTTTTGGTCGAGATTCCTAGACCTATGCCCTATGAAACTTTAACGCTAAAACTAGACAAAAGGTATATACCAATAGAAAACTAACAAGTAACAACTTTGTCTCTGGGTATCTATCATTTTGTCTACACTTTGTTAGGTAATAACGACTTAGTAATTAATTAACAATACATTAAAAAACATATTAATTGGACCAATAATAACTAATATTGGCCTCTCGATAAAGATGACTATGGGTAAAAGAACTACATTCATCACCCAACTCACTTTATATTTTCTACATCCACCCGTACTCTCAACTTGCATCAGGACCCCAATGTGTGAGAATGTCCAATCCACTACATGTACCCACAACTTACACATAATAAAATAATAAAATTCACTAGTTATATTAAAAACATAACATAATAGAAATATTCAAATATAATAACTAAATTTTTTATTTTAAAAAAAAATTATCTTATTATTTTAGAACTAAAAATAGTAAAAAGTTAGTCAATGTTGTTTTATAATTAACTATATACCAGTACTACAAGGACCTTATGGTCTAGCGGCACCAAATTGCTCTCCCGTATAGAAGGTTCTGGATTTGAGTCTTAGTACATAAAATCCGAATTCAACATGACCTACCACATGCTTAATTTTTTTAAGACTCTCCACCGATCCACCATCCAATATCACTCAAAAAAATTTCGATCAATGTGGGGTGGATTCCGACGAATATCGACAGAGTGAATTGAAATTGTCATCTCTACGTCGGTACAAATTAAGAATTTTAAATTTCAAAACGTGACTTTTAAAAACGTATAGATGACTGCTCAAACTAATAAGACAGAAAAAATAACTATATAATTATCAAGTTAATTGTCCAACTAACTTAGAAGTTACTCGAAAAGAGACTCTCCTTAAAATGACTAATGTCAATACTAATGATTAATAGTATAGATTGCATTGCAGAGAAATATATATACTTAATTATTACCATTAGTAATTCTAGTCTAGAATTGTATTACGAGGAACGTAGGGAAGAATATATATTTTATTAGGAATTCTATTTTAATTTACAATTATATTAGGGATAGGAATTGTATTACCATATTTTTTACAATANCCCCCCTCCTGGCCCTTCCTACTTACTTTCTTCTTCTTTTTACTGATATAATACATAATATCTTGTGTGGGTGTGTATGTATATGCTCCATCTTGTACATCTGAGATGCTTTTCCCAACGATTCCCAGCTTCTATTTTGCTTCCCCCAGTTACTATGATGCAATTATATGTGTTTATGAAGCAAATTAAATTACATACAGAATATAATTAGTTTTTTGTTCTCAAATTTGGATTGATCATCACGTCATCTTTTGGCTTCTAAATCAAAAAATGATCAAAATTGAGCTGGCTCACCGATTCTATGACCATACAGAGATACAATTACATTAGCGGTTCACTTATACAATTATATTAGCAGTTCACTTATTCACTATTTGTAGACGATACATTAGAGACGAATCCGGACCTAACTGACTTAGGGAGAAGTGAAGGTGACCCAAAGGACGACCCCGGCTTGGGGTGGCCCTGGCTCTTGGCTGGAGACCGCCTCGGCCTGGGGTGCTACACATGCGGACGCGATTTTATAACGGAGTTCTCTTTTTTCGGGACGGTTATAAAGCAATTAATATAAATTCTTATACAATTGTCTTGGTAAGACATCATTCAATTATTCTCTCATTTTGTAATCATCTAATCCATTATAATAGCATTGCACAAGACATCAATACAAATATTGTGTCCGCGAATTAAGAAAAATGAAAAAAGAATAAAAAAAAAAAAAAGAAAGACAATTGTGTACCTTAGCTTGATCCTGACATTTTGTTCTTACCCAGATTGATGTTGAATTGTTGAGTACTACTAGAACTTTTGTCTAAAGCAAGGGAGATAAATGGTTTTGGTCGAGATTCCTAGACCTATGCCCTATGAAACTTTAACGCTAAAACTAGACAAAAGGTATATACCAATAGAAAACTAACAAGTAACAACTTTGTCTCTGGGTATCTATCATTTTGTCTACACTTTGTTAGGTAATAACGACTTAGTAATTAATTAACAATACATTAAAAAACATATTAATTGGACCAATAATAACTAATATTGGCCTCTCGATAAAGATGACTATGGGTAAAAGAACTACATTCATCACCCAACTCACTTTATATTTTCTACATCCACCCGTACTCTCAACTTGCATCAGGACCCCAATGTGTGAGAATGTCCAATCCACTACATGTACCCACAACTTACACATAATAAAATAATAAAATTCACTAGTTATATTAAAAACATAACATAATAGAAATATTCAAATATAATAACTAAATTTTTTATTTTAAAAAAAAATTATCTTATTATTTTAGAACTAAAAATAGTAAAAAGTTAGTCAATGTTGTTTTATAATTAACTATATACCAGTACTACAAGGACCTTATGGTCTAGCGGCACCAAATTGCTCTCCCGTATAGAAGGTTCTGGATTTGAGTCTTAGTACATAAAATCCGAATTCAACATGACCTACCACATGCTTAATTTTTTTAAGACTCTCCACCGATCCACCATCCAATATCACTCAAAAAAATTTCGATCAATGTGGGGTGGATTCCGACGAATATCGACAGAGTGAATTGAAATTGTCATCTCTACGTCGGTACAAATTAAGAATTTTAAATTTCAAAACGTGACTTTTAAAAACGTATAGATGACTGCTCAAACTAATAAGACAGAAAAAATAACTATATAATTATCAAGTTAATTGTCCAACTAACTTAGAAGTTACTCGAAAAGAGACTCTCCTTAAAATGACTAATGTCAATACTAATGATTAATAGTATAGATTGCATTGCAGAGAAATATATATACTTAATTATTACCATTAGTAATTCTAGTCTAGAATTGTATTACGAGGAACGTAGGGAAGAATATATATTTTATTAGGAATTCTATTTTAATTTACAATTATATTAGGGATAGGAATTGTATTACCATATTTTTTACAATATTACGCAAACCATAATATTATAGGTCTGTTTTGGGCGGGAGTTAAAACTGAGGATATTGTTTTTATTAATAGTATAGATAGTATAGATTGAATTGCAGAGAAATATATATACTAAATTATTATCATTAGTAATTCTAGTCTAGAATTATATTACGAATAGGAACGTAGGGAATAATATATTTTATTAGGAATTCTATTTTAATTTACAATTGTATTAGGGATTGGAACTGTATTACCATATTTTATAATATTACGCAAACCATAATATTATAGGTCTGTTTTGGGCGGGAAGTTAAAACTGAGGATATTGTTTTTATTAATAGTATAGATTGCATTGCAGAGAAATATATATACTGAATTNCAATTAATATAAATTCTTATACAATTGTCTTGGTAAGACATCATTCAATTATTCTCTCATTTTGTAATCATCTAATCCATTATAATAGCATTGCACAAGACATCAATACAAATATTGTGTCCGCGAATTAAGAAAAATGAAAAAAGAATAAAAAAAAAAAAAAGAAAGACAATTGTGTACCTTAGCTTGATCCTGACATTTTGTTCTTACCCAGATTGATGTTGAATTGTTGAGTACTACTAGAACTTTTGTCTAAAGCAAGGGAGATAAATGGTTTTGGTCGAGATTCCTAGACCTATGCCCTATGAAACTTTAACGCTAAAACTAGACAAAAGGTATATACCAATAGAAAACTAACAAGTAACAACTTTGTCTCTGGGTATCTATCATTTTGTCTACACTTTGTTAGGTAATAACGACTTAGTAATTAATTAACAATACATTAAAAAACATATTAATTGGACCAATAATAACTAATATTGGCCTCTCGATAAAGATGACTATGGGTAAAAGAACTACATTCATCACCCAACTCACTTTATATTTTCTACATCCACCCGTACTCTCAACTTGCATCAGGACCCCAATGTGTGAGAATGTCCAATCCACTACATGTACCCACAACTTACACATAATAAAATAATAAAATTCACTAGTTATATTAAAAACATAACATAATAGAAATATTCAAATATAATAACTAAATTTTTTATTTTAAAAAAAAATTATCTTATTATTTTAGAACTAAAAATAGTAAAAAGTTAGTCAATGTTGTTTTATAATTAACTATATACCAGTACTACAAGGACCTTATGGTCTAGCGGCACCAAATTGCTCTCCCGTATAGAAGGTTCTGGATTTGAGTCTTAGTACATAAAATCCGAATTCAACATGACCTACCACATGCTTAATTTTTTTAAGACTCTCCACCGATCCACCATCCAATATCACTCAAAAAAATTTCGATCAATGTGGGGTGGATTCCGACGAATATCGACAGAGTGAATTGAAATTGTCATCTCTACGTCGGTACAAATTAAGAATTTTAAATTTCAAAACGTGACTTTTAAAAACGTATAGATGACTGCTCAAACTAATAAGACAGAAAAAATAACTATATAATTATCAAGTTAATTGTCCAACTAACTTAGAAGTTACTCGAAAAGAGACTCTCCTTAAAATGACTAATGTCAATACTAATGATTAATAGTATAGATTGCATTGCAGAGAAATATATATACTTAATTATTACCATTAGTAATTCTAGTCTAGAATTGTATTACGAGGAACGTAGGGAAGAATATATATTTTATTAGGAATTCTATTTTAATTTACAATTATATTAGGGATAGGAATTGTATTACCATATTTTAACAATAATACGCTTTTGGGCGGGAAGTTAAAACTGAAGATATTGTTTTTATTAATAGTATAGATAGTATAGATTGAATTGCAGAGAAATATATATACTGAATAATTACCATTAGTAATTCTAGTCTAGAATTATATTACGAATAGGAACGTAGGGAAGAAAATATTTTATTAGGAATTCTATTTTAATTTACAATTATATTAGGGATAGGAATTGTATTACCATATTTTAACAATAATACGCTTTTGGGCGGGAAGTTAAAACTGAAGATATTGTTTTTATTAATAGTATAGATAGTATAGATTGAATTGCAGAGAAATATATATACTGAATAATTACCATTAGTAATTCTAGTCTAGAATTATATTACGAATAGGAACGTAGGGAAGAAAATATTTTATTAGGAATTCTATTTTAATTTACAATTATATTAGGGATAGGAATTGTATTACCATATTTTAACAATAATACGCTTTTGGGCGGGAAGTTAAAACTGAAGATATTGTTTTTATTAATAGTATAGATAGTATAGATTGAATTGCAGAGAAATATATATACTGAATAATTACCATTAGTAATTTTAGTCTAGAATTGTATTACGAATAGGAACGTAGGGAAGAATATATTTTATTAGGAATTCTATTTTAGTTTACAATTGTATTAGGGATAGGAATTGTATTACCATATTTTAACAATAATACGCTTTTGGGCGGGAAGTTAAAACTGAGGATATTGTTTTTATTAATAGTATAGATTACTACTACTATTATTATTATTATTATTATTATTATTATTATTATTATTATTATTATTATTATTATTATTATTATTACTACTACTACTACTACTACTACTATTACTACAACATCTACCACAACATAAAGGTAGTTTAGTTATTTTGTCATTTCTTACCTTTCAATTTTCTGTACTCTTATTTCTGCATACCAAACACTGTAATTTTAATTCTTACTTTATTCATTGAATTACAATTGCACCAAATTACAATTCTTTCCTCGCTTAATTCCCTCATCCAAACCAAACGCCCTGTGAGTTTTAAAAGTGTGAACTTGAATCTGAATCCACCTCGCAAAGTGAACTGGCTCCTTGGTATAACAACTGCAAGATATATAATGTGAAATGAAATTTTTATCGCTTTGGCATAACTAACACAGCCCAAATCTGGTAGACAGCCCAATTGGGGATATAAAGGCTCATATTAGTAGAAAACGACGTAGTTCCGTCAATTGTCTCAAAATTGTAAAACCCTGTGAGATTTTGGTGTCCAAACTCCTAAACCCTCCATTGACGGACTCCGGCTGCTCGTGAGCTGGCCGTACTTCGCTCTCAAATGGTTACTTCCGATTTCGTGTTCGAACCTCCCAGCGATGAAGAGGTTGAATACGCGCACGACGGTGAAAGCGAAGAAGAAGAGGAGGATGACGACGACATAGAGGAAAAGGAAATTAGCTCCCGAGCTAAAAATAAGAAATCGCAGTCGCCGTGGGACTTCTCAACCTATTCCGAATCCGTCGCCGATGAACATGCTCGCCGGAGCACCACTTCAGTGGATTACAAAATCTCCAAGGCTCTCCAACAACGCGCGGGTCCAATTGCCGCCGACGACGACGAGGAGGAAGACGACAGCGATAGTGATTACGAGCCGCACCACCAGGTACTTACTAATTTGTAGGAATTTTAGAAATTAGACTTGATTTTCGATATAAATCCTTTTGTTTTCGTTACTTGGAATTATTTTAGGAGGACTATGTTCCGGAGGATGACGACGACGACGTTGACACAAGTGGTGTCGATAGAAAATCATTCTTTGCGTCAGCTGAGGGAGTCTCATTCCATGCTAACTCGTTCATGGAGCTTCATCTGTCTAGGCCATTGCTTCGAGCTTGCGAAGCATTAGGCTATGCTAAACCCACCCCAATTCAGGTTTCTTCAATTAGTAGCTTAATTAGAGTAAATTTAATTTCTTTTTTCATATTTTCATCTGAAGTTGTGATTACCTATTATGTAGGCTGCTTGTATTCCTTTGGCATTAACTGGTCGTGATATATGTGGGAGTGCTATTACAGGCTCTGGGAAGGTAGATTTTAGGAATCTATTTATTCTAGTCAGTTAGCTTGGTCATTACAGTTTTTCTTTGTTGGTTCAGTTAATACATCTGTTTTTCTGCCCTTATACAGACAGCTGCCTTCTCATTACCAACACTAGAGAGACTTTTGTACCGTCCTAAGAATAGGCCTGCTATTAGGGTGCTCATTCTTACCCCAACCAGAGAGTTGGCTGTTCAGTAAGTTCCATCTTATGTTTTTTAGTATTTTGTTTTCTTAGACATGGTTCTAGCAAGTCATGTTATGTGGAGTCCACAGTTGTCATTTTATTAGTGTGGTGTATATTATTATGGTTATTGCATGCCTATTGGTCTGCCAAAATATACATCCTATGTGCTTCTGGAATTCATAAAAGTCAGAATGATCTTTTATAACTTATTGTTTTCAATAAAAGTAGATGTTTTTATTACTTCTACTGCAAAGATTAAACATGACCTCTGTATAAATATGTTAGTGATGCACAGAAAACCAAAAATATTGATATAATGTTAAGCAATTTTTTGCTCGCTAGATCTCTGGTAATCCGCCTACCTTTTTATTGGATCCAATATAATTGCCAATTGCTAACCATAGTTTCACCAAGTAACTTTTGTATCATATTCATAAATTCACCATGGTGTGTTTCAATCTTGTTCTCAGAGTCCATAGTATGATAGAAAAACTTGCGCAATTTATGACTGATATCAGATGCTGTTTGGTTGTTGGTGGGCTTTCAGTGAAGGTATGCTTAGAGGTTATGCCATTTTTCTTTCATTTATGGAGTAATTTGTAAGTTCAGTTTGTCAACCCAATTTTACGTGCAAGTTTGCAACCAGTTAATGTGAACCTTATTGTTTCAGGAACAAGTTTCAGCCTTGAGATCAATGCCTGATATTGTTGTTGCTACTCCAGGACGCATGATAGATCATCTACGCAATTCTATGTCCGTTGATTTGGATGATCTTGCAGTTCTTATTCTTGATGAAGCAGATCGACTTCTGGAGCTTGGGTTTAGTGCTGAAATTCGTGAACTGGTATATCCAGAAATTATTGTTTCATTCTCTAAAGATTTAAAAATTGCAATGGAAATTTAAAGTTTCTCACAATTTGTTGTGGCTTTTAGTAAATTTGGTGTTATTAGTTAGCAGAGTTGTATAAATCTCACTGCAGTATAAGAAGCTAATAAACATCTCTTCTAATGATTGATTTTCTGGCAGACAATCCCTTCTTTACTATTTGAAAGGGATTACTTTTCTCCTGAAGATCATACATACCTTATGCTATCTTGATCTCTAATAATAGATGGCCGATTGCTTGAGAATGCAAAATAAGTTGCATATAAAGTTCTCTTCTAATTATTGATTTCTTGGACGGCAATGCTTTGTGTAATATATATTCTGTATTTGAAAAAAGATCAGTTTTCTCCTACTATCTTTATCTTTAATCTTTAATAACTAATAATAGATTGTTGAAAATGTGAACTTTTATGTTATTTTTTTCTTGGTAAGGTAGAGGCAATTTGTACTTCTCCTTAATGTGCATAGAGAATTCTGTGCACATATGTTGACACTTGAGCATTAATTGTTTGTTGCATCAGAATTTTAATTAGGGCTTATTTTAAGCATCATTCCTTATTTCCGTACTCAGGTTAGACTCTGCCCTAAACGTAGGCAAACCATGTTATTCTCTGCAACTATGACTGAAGAAGTTGATGAGCTTATCAAACTCTCTTTGAATAAACCTTTGCGCCTATCTGCTGATCCTTCTGCAAAAAGACCATCAACATTAACTGAAGAGTAAGTATCTGAAAGCTTCAGCACTTAATTGTTGGATTTGTATATATAATTGAATTGAGTCATAAATTGGTTATTGTCTTTGATAATCATAAAACATGTCTGGTAATATTTTTAACAACTTACAAATGCATATGTGCAGGGTGGTTAGGATACGCCGAATGCGGGAAGGAAACCAGGAGGCAGTGCTTCTTGCCTTGTGCTCCAAAACATTCACATCTAAAGTGATTGTTTTCAGGTTTTCACTTCTGCACTTTCAAATAGAAGCTTTTATTTGGGTTTCTGCAAGGGCATTCAAGTATATACATGTGCTTTAAGCAAGAGCTTTGATCTAAACTGTAAAAAATAGAGACATGAGAAACCTATTAATCTGAATAGTTAACAAATAATCAAAGATTTGCTTGCACAGGGATTTTGACATTAGTAGGAGTTTATGTATAAGTTATTTCTTTTGCATTAAGTATTTTAAATATTTTTATTTCTCATAGGACTAATTGAAATTTCAGAGTTTTTCCATTAATTTAGTTTTAGTTGACGTCTTTTAGGTATACTGGTTTTTATACTTTCAATTGTTTCATCTGGATGCAACTATGCAAGTACACAAAGTCCATTTGGTTTCATACTTTTTAACAATTTTATTTTCCATCACAGTGGAACAAAGCAGGCAGCCCATAGATTGAAGATTTTATTTGGTTTAGCTGGTTTTAAAGCTGCCGAGCTACATGGAAACCTTACGCAGGCTCAACGTCTGGGTGTATGTTCATGCTGGAAAACATTCTTCTCAACTTATGATTATCATTTCACTATCAGTACTTATTGGTGTGTTTTTTCATACTTTATGATGTCTATTCAGGCTCTGGAACTTTTCAGGAAACAGGAGGTGGATTTTCTGATTGCAACTAATGTTGCTGCTCGTGTAAGATTATTTTTATCCACCATCTACTATTTTCTCTAAACATGGCTGATTAATTTATGAAGCTTTTCTACTTGATTGTCCAAAATTTTTTGTTCAGTGATTCTTGTCTTTTTATACAGGAAAGATATTAGCATGTGGATGGTTGATATATTCTGCTCATGATGCTGATGATCTGTTTCCTTTATTTTTTACTTTTTCTTTTTTAGGGGCTTGACATTATTGGTGTTCAAACTGTTATAAATTTTGCATGTCCCCGAGATCTTACGAGGTAAGAAAAAACTATGCTTGCATATCATGATGCATCATATGGTTCTGGCTTAACAGTTCAAGTATTTGGATTTTATTTTCCCCATGGATATAATTTATTTAGTTTTATTTCTATTAAATTGTTCTACATGTGGTCTTAATTGGTTTCCTAACTATTCTTTGCTATACTGATGGGCATAAAATGGCTTTTGGCTTAATATACAACGACTCAATTTAGGACTCTTTTTGTTTTCTTGAATACACATTTCTTCATTGTGTATATCTATTTCTAAGTAATGCATATGTACTTCTTCTAATTCATTACTAGAACCTATTTAAGGATTCTATTTTCTATTTTTGGAGGCATTATTTATTTATTAATCTCTTTATTATGTAATGCATATGCACTTCTTATACTTCACTTATAAAACAAGATAACCCAAAAATGTTTGACATAATTCTTTTATTTATTATTATTACTTTTATTTTTTATATCACATGGCCATGGCTTCCATACACTTCACTCTTGTAACCCTGAATTCTTTTCTTTATCTAGTTATGTTCATCAAGTGGGTCGTACAGCTAGAGCTGGTAGAGAAGGTTATGCTGTTACATTTGTCACTGATAATGATCGCTCACTTCTGAAAGCCATTGTGAGTAGCTGGCTTCCCTTCTAACAGAATTACACTTTTACACATCATGCCATTTATTACATGATGATGTTTGTTGATGATACATGGGGTGTCAGCAGTTGAGAGTCTTTAGAACCCAAACTTGTAGTTTTCCTCTAGAAACAGTTACGAGTACACAGAGACTTACTATTGCAATAATGGGCAGGTTAAACGGGCTGGTTCAAGGCTGAAGAGTCGAATTGTCGCTGAGCAATCAATAATCAAATGGGCTAAAATAATTGACCAAATGGAGGAACAAGTTGCAGAAATCCTTCAAGAAGAGAGGTTCAAATTCTATTTAATTTTGGAAACTTGAAAATTTTGTACTGAATGTATGATTTCAAGTTTAATTGTTTTTTTTTGGATTGTTGCAGGGAAGAAATGATTCTGAGGAAAGCTGAAATGGAAGCTACAAAGGTTTTGGTCTTTGTACTTTTTGACTTTTTAATGCAGTGGGAACTAACCAGCTTCTGGTTGACATAGTTACACCTGAATAGTAACAAAGCGACAAAAGAAAGGATGTTTAACACTGAGCACAATATGACCAACTATAGTTTCTTCTTATTAATGAATTTGCAGGCAGAAAATATGATTGCACACAAAGATGAAATTTATTCACGCCCTAAAAGAACATGGTTTATGACAGAAAAGGAGAAAAAGCTTGTGGCAAAGGCAGCTAAAGTGAGTATGCACTCCCTATGAATACCTCATAATTAGCCTAATGTATTTTATTTACCTTTATTGAAAACCACTTCCTTTCCCAGTAGACATGCTCATTACCTATCATCAACCAAGTAAATGCCAATGGCAATATGGGAATAGTTTCATGACTCATGTTCTATCACTTAATTTAATTCCTTATTTTAAATTTATATTTCTAAATATGGGTGGAATTTTGAAAATTTTACCAGGGCTCTATGGAGAAAGGAAGGGATTCTGTAAACAAGGTAATCAGTGCTGAACAAGCAGAAGACCTCAAGATGAAGGAAAAGAGGAAGCGAGAGCGTGAGGTGCTTTATTGTCTGGGATTTATGTAGTTTGACTATTGACTGTCTGCTCATCCTGTTAATTATTATGATTATTATGCATGACAGAAAAATCTGCCTAGGAAGAAAAGGAGGAAGTTGGAGGCTGCCCGAGAACTATTAGAAGACGAAAATGGTTCAGATGAAGTATGCATATAACTCCTTTTTATCGTTTCACATAAGTTGATTGTGACACTTAATCTCGTATTAATGCTAGTTATATGGCATATATTTTGTTTGTGAATAAGTCACTGATAATCAGATGAACATGTTTGCTAGACAGTAGGCATTCAGCAGTAGTATACTAGAATTTAGTCAGAGTAGGTATTTGGTGGTAGTATAAAGTCAATTACTTAAGGCCTTCAGCTTATCCAAAAAAAATAGCGCATATATATAGAATATTTAGGAGAGAAGCAAGTGTTTGGGGATATGAATTGGAACTTTCTAGGAAGTTGTGGAGAATGAATTAGGGGATACTTGTGTCTACCTTAAGCACGGCTTATAAAAATGCCTCCACAAGTACTCTTGTTGAAGTTTGACATTGAGCTTTCCTAGCTCTTAGCACCCTGCACCATAATAGCAAAGCTATAATAATAAGCGGCATTTTGCAGAGAAATGAGAAAACAAAGAAAGACAAGAAAGGAATTAACCTTGTTGATCTAGCTTATCGTCGG
Source organism: Ipomoea triloba (assembly GCF_003576645.1). Classification (NCBI taxonomy): domain Eukaryota; kingdom Viridiplantae; phylum Streptophyta; class Magnoliopsida; order Solanales; family Convolvulaceae; genus Ipomoea; species Ipomoea triloba. The sequence goes on along the minus strand of NC_044921.1, from coordinate 23,033,420 downwards.
GCAAAATCAGTCAAGGCTGCAAAGAGGGCGGCTGATGCTGGCAAGATTATAAGAAAGGAAGGGAAAAAAACAAAACGACCTACCAAAGTAAATCAATCCAGGACAGAGGAGATGCGAGATCTTTTCAAAGCTGATATGAGTGAGGAGAAAAAGAAGAGATCACATTCTGGTGGGGTAAAGAAGAAATCTTCATTCAAAAGCAAGTCAAGGTATGACAATCTGAATTATAAATTTCTTCATGTCTTTACCATTGTAAGTTTTTTTATTGAGCATATGACCATTTATAAACTTTATTTGACAATAGTTGGATTTCTAACTGGAATATGCCTCCTATCCTAAATTCCATATGATTATATTTTGTTCCAACATCACCATTATTTTATTTGTACATTCATAGAGCCTGGCTTAAAATTGTTATCCTCAGTTACTTATTTTGATTGTATATCCAGATTGTGTAAAACAATTTATACGCATGGATGTGTCAAATCTTCCTCCACTTCTGTGATCTGTAAAACTTATCTTTTCTAAAATGTTATTATTTGTAGGTACAAGAGAAAGTAAACAGCTTACCGCAAGACCTTGATAGGCCAGATACAGTGACTTGCCTCAGGTTGAAAGGATTGTCTAGTGAAAGGTTTAATTTATTATGATTGTTTGACACCAGAAGGCGGAGTTTCACTGACCCTGACTCTCAGAGTGGATACTCAAAAGTAACTGTTTCAAATGCAATAGAAGTTGGACAACCTCTCCAGCCTGCTTTCTGGATATCAATAGCAATAGGATGTGTTTTTTTTAATAGGTTGCCCTTGAATTAACACAATGATATGTTGTAATTCTTGCAAATTCCAATGACATTTATACATTTACCCACATTGGGTTGTATCAGCCCTCAAATTTTGGCTATCTTTGGGCTCATTTCTACCATCAGAGTTTTTGTTTTTGATGCTGCTGCCATTGAATGTGAGTCGCTTGGTAATGCGTATTGTAAAGCGTAGTGTTCCTTGGAAGCATCATCCTTTGTGGAGGTTGCCTAAGTTAATGGAATGATGACTAACTTCGGTGAATGGAATTATGACTAACTTCGGTGAACAGTGAATGGAATCATGGTTAACTTCGGTGAATAAGAATAGTACTGTGAGTTATTTGTGAGTATTAGGCATTGATTCTCTTGCTTAATGCCCCTATTAGATTAGAACAATCTATAAATTATTTAGAACGGTGAATGGAATTATGACTAACTTCGGTGAACAGTGAATGGAATCATGGTTAACTTTGGTGAATAAGAATAGTACGGTGAGTTATTTGTGAGTATTAGGCACCGATTCTCTTGCTTAATGCCCCTATTAGATTAGAACAATCTATAAATTATTTAGAAATAGTTTCATTGTTGGTGTTAAGTTTAAAGGACAAGAAAGATATTATTTGTTTTCTTGCTCCCGCGTCCTCATCTGTGCTCATCAAGCCAACTTTGCTCTTTGGGAGGTGAAACTGCGGTTGAAGCGAACATTTCGAAATGACAGCATCGAAGATATATTTCTATATATACACGGTTACGATTATCTCGGACTGCGTTATGAAAAAATGAGCCTACTTGTGGGCCACTATGTACTTACAACCTATACGATAAGCAAGTGAATGGGGCCGGTGCGTGGCGAATGTAACGGTTCATCAAACCATTTTTCGCCTCAACTCCCTAAATAGGGGTTACTTTACAAATAGGGGTAATTTGTTCGCACCTGACTGTGATAGCCCTCTCGATACCTTACTGGAGCTTTGTAACTAGTGGCTGGTTTCCCGTCGCTAAAGCGTTTTCCCAGTGCACAAAGCCCCAACGAGGTATGTGTTAGTGATTTATCATTGGGTCAATAATGCTAATCTCTCTTTTTGTGCTACTCCTAGGGCGGGAAGAAGATAAGAAAACTCTTTCCCAACCTGTTTTTTCTAAAGATTGCCCTCTCACGGCTGGATCTTGGTCCAGCCTACTACAAGAATCCCGTATCCAGTAACCCAACCTATACAAAGGGCATCAAAACCCCTTTACTAGGTTGGAGCTATAAAGCTTACTTATTTATTATTCCTAATAAGGGAAAGGACTTTTTCAGCTAGTGCACAGGAGCGCACTTCCGTTTTCGCTTTACTATATTGAATTATCGTCCATTTTATTAGATTGGGATGGACTCTTGGGGGCAAGAGATTTTATCTTTCGTAGATAATAGCACAAGAAATAACAGTAGTGACATTAGTAATGAGTAAAGCCATGATGGATAACCCATGAGTTTATCAAAAAGGAAAGATAAATTTGCATTATGTGATTCAGTGATTCTCAACCACAAAAGAAAAGAGTAACAGAAGATGCACATCTAAATTTGATTCATGTAAATGAGTGATTACAACTACATGTAAGTTGTGTTTGCAACAGCTCCCTAGATTCCAAAGGAATAATTAAAAAAGAAAAAGAAAAAAGCACGTTTAATATGTTGAAACAATTTAACCTGGCATCTATACTTGTTCTCTGGGAATTAATCTCAAGAATCATATTACAGTCATAAATCCTGTCTTTATTCAGTTCTATAATCTTTCTTCTTCCCCCGCTACATCAATATAGGCTTTCCTATCTTCAATAATCTATGGCTATAAAGAACATTGGCCTGTCTGTCATAAATAGTCCTAAACTGATTCCAGTGAGAGGGAAACCAGCAAGGTCTATTTCCATGGAGGTTGATGATGGTTAAAAGGGTAAGGTTCCAAGCCACCATCTGGTTCTTTTCGTTTCCCACCGATACTCAAACTTGTCGATGGTTGTGAGTTGGGCTTAAGGTAACTGTCCATTGGCATTGGCATCGGCATTGCCATAGGCATAGGCATTGGCTGAAGCGGGTTGAAAATTTGCCTCAAACCTCCCAAATCTCTGTTCCCAGCAGCCTCGGATGTCAAGCCAGAGTTGAGATCGAAGCTGCTCCTTGATGCCATAACCCCATTTGTTGGAGGCGGTCCAGTCATGCTAATAATGAACGGTTGCTGAGAAAAGGGAGGAGGCACAGATGAGGGTGGACCGACAATTTGAGGTATAACGGGAACTCCTCTGAAATTGACCATGCAGGGGATAGGGCCACCGGGTCCTCCATACATTGTAGATGAGAAAGGTGCAGCGGGTCCTGGTGTAATGCCATTGTTGTAATTATAAGCGGCTGAGTGAGCGTAAGAAAACAGAGATCCCATTCCCAAAGCAGTCCTATTAGCGTCAAGAATGGCCTCTGAAATCCTTCCATTGGTGAGGGGCATGGATTGAGGAAGAAGCTCTTTTTGGTTTACCTCTACCTTCATGCCCATGATGGATACCACAGATGTCAAATTCTGAGGAGATTTGGTGAAATAAGGGAGATTTGAGGCATCATTAAGAAAACTGGGTTGGTCGTTTAAATCAATGTTCCGTAAAGAAGGCTGCTTTGATGATGAAGAAGATGATGGAGATTGACTTAGAGGGCCGTTTTGACGTGAGGACAGCTGTCTATCCATCCTCCAATCCGATGGAGCCTCACCTTCGTCACTTACACGATTAAGATCCAAGTCCAACTCAACCCTTTCCAGTTTTTTGGAACTTGCTTCAACAGAAGATTCCCCAGAAGGAAGAGCTGATGACAAAGTTATTTGTTCTTTGATATTCAAATCCGTACATCTCTCATCTCCAGTTTCAGTAACATTTAGATCAATACCAAGGAACCCAGCTTGCTGCTTTGAGCTGCCATCACTTTCAGCATTCGAAACGGCTTTGTCACTTTCAGGGATTCTACAAGCTGCTGGACGGAAAGCACTCGTGACAGCAGATCCTTTCCATCCAGTACTCCCCTCAAGCTGCAAAGCAGTAATTGGCATGTCAGGAGCCACTACTGCCCTTGAAGGCTGATCCGTATCTTCTGAGTAAACATCTTGATTCAAATCAAATTCGCATAAACCCTTCTCAGAGTTGGCTTCAAGATCCTGAGCTGCCATTGTGACCTGAGAAGTATCCATGTCTTGTGTTTCATTTACTGCTGCACCATCAGAGTTTTCTGCACTCTTTAGATTTCTTTCCCCAATTTGTGAAGCTTCAACGGAAGGATGAATTCCTTCTTGCACCTCCTTGTTTGAGCCATCATTAGTTTCACATTGTTTTGCATTTTCAGAATCTTGGCTATTGGGCTCGTGAACTTTAACTGTTTTTTTCACAGAACTGCAACTCTGTTCAACTTCTCTCTCCACTTCGATGGCAACTTGCCGAGCAACCTCTAAAGGATCAAAGATGCCACAGTCCAAGTCAAGATCAGATTTCTTTCCAATATTGGCGTCTTTATTACCCATGTATAGAAAGGCAAGATCAGTTGTTGAGTCATCCTCACTTTGATCACTAAGATCCTCATCAGCCTCCTTCACTCCAATATTTTCCACCTTCAACGAACTTGTGCCCAATTCATTCATGCATTCCATTTTATGCTTGTTGGAAGAGACCTGCAATAGTTCACCATGACCTTTGGTGTTTTCATTAGTTTCGAGGACCATTGGATCTCTGCAATGATTTTCAGATCCACTTTCATCCATCACGTCCTTCCTGTCAGACACAATTGCTGTTGTTTCATTGAAGGAGGATGTTTCCTGAATGCAGTCATTGTCCTTGGCATCAGAGCATCCTTGTAAACCAGGGCGTGGCACTGAATCCACAGCATCCTTGGTTTCAGCACTTGGAGAGAGAATCATCTCATCTAATGGCTTAGACGGTACTGAATCCAATTTCTCGGAACTTCTAGTTTTCTGCACATCATTCAAACCATCACCAGGCACCACATCAGGATTTTCATTCTGGTCTTGAAGTGTACTGTGTTTTGGACCTGTTGAACTACAAGTTTCAATTAGTGAAGTACCTTCTGAATGAAACCTAGTGGTTTCTACCTCATCACTAGTGTCACTGATGTGCTTTGTCGAGGAAGGAGACTTGGCATAAGGAGATGGCACATCTTGCATTATTTCATCCACCGTAGTTTTATCATGAACCATTTCAGGATGAGGAGCATCGGATCTCAAAGATGGTACAAGATTGTCTTTTTCCTGTTCATTGCATCCTTCAATACAACCTCCTTTGGAATGACAAACATCCCCACATGAAGATTCTAACTGCGCATTTTCTCCTTTAAGATTTACACCGACTCCAGTCTCACCATCAACTGAAGCTGGTAGCTTTTCAACATCCAAAGAAACAGGGGCAGCATCTGTACCTTTATCCCATCGATCAAAGAGTGCCTTAGCCATCTCTTGCACCTTTGAACTCTTGTGGCTAAGAAGCTTCTCAACGGATGTCCTGATTCCAGAAGAAACTGATTTCTCATTGCCTACATGCAGCTTCTCAACAGCTCTCAGTAAATCAGTGATTGACTCTTCTATGAAATTATCACTAGAGTCATTACCAAGCTTCTGAGCATTCTTCAACCAACTATCAATAAATCCCAGTCCATCTAACTTGATAAAAAGTTCAAGGCAGTCTTTGTTTTCAGTTGCAGCTATAGTGCTTGCGACAGCAGACCACTGTCTAGTTGCATCAGCAATACTCCTATTGGCATCTTTTTCCTTTTGCATTACAGCAACAAGCTCCTGGACTCGAACAGGAGTTCCAAGCCCATTATTCATCTCAGTCAATGTAAAGAAGTCCTCAAGCGTCATAGTGTATCAATTTGTCACCAATTAAACCTCAAAAGTTAACCTGAAAAAGAATAGCAGGAATATTTTGGAATTGTTTTGCTATACTTTAAGGCCAAGATATAAATATCAATGTGAAACATTGTGAACATGGAAAAAACAAACAAACAAACACACATAGCTGTATCCTCAGATTGAGGAAAAACAAACTTGAGTCTCATTTCTACCAAATGTCAAGTGTCATTTGATTGTTAGGTGTACAAAAGTGTACGAATTATGCAGGTAAATGATTCATTCTAAAATATTTCATTTGTGTTATCCAAGCTAGCAGCCACCATTGCTTTGAGAGGAAATGCAAGAAAGAGATGTTTTTCTGTCTGTGTTTTGTGGACAAGGGAGCTATACGCTGCTAAAACATTAATCAGCCAAGAAAACAAAGGAATTGTGTATTACATGATGTGGATCCATATTCACTGTTTACCCATGCATAAAGCAATCTAATTTCTTAATTAAGGGGCTATTCCTTTACATGCAAGTTCAATGTTCTAGAGTTCAGGTTGTTTCTTCTTCATTTCATCCAATTTCTCCACCCTTTAAACCTAACTTATAAAAAACATGAGCATAATTGCATCACATATTGAGACCAACATGATAAAAAAATGATTTACTAAATTCTATAAAACAAAGCACAATTAATATATCATGCACATCACTGCACTTGCAAAGCCAAAAGGTAAAGATATTGCCCAAACTCACTTTGCAAATATACGTTCAAACCCTAAAAGAATGCTTTTGGAACCCTAAAAGGTTATCCCCATAGTTTATATACTATATGTTCAGGAGAACAACCTTTTGGAAATTCCTATCGTGTAGTCAAGTGCAGTGTCTTCAATTAATGCATTTTAAGTACCAAAACATGCAAAATTACCATCTTCTTCAACAAAAAGTACTGTTGTACTGCCCAACACACAACAACATAGGAGAAAGTAGCTGGGAAGTTGCATATCATACCATCTCCAAATGCCCTCTTGATCAAGTCAGGAGACTTGTACAAAATAAGCCAAACCGCAATTACCCAATCAGCAGATATGCCCAGCCCTGAGAAAAATGAAGAACAATTACATTGAAAAGGGTACATAATCAATTCCCAGCTAGTGGAGAGGAGTACAAATTTAAAACAAGACTCCAAACATGAACATAACAATTCTCAAGCATATCCAAATTAGTAAGTTCAACATAACCAAATCAATCTATAGATTTTTCATGCATAAAAATGGAAAGAAAAGACATAATCAAACAAATGACCATAAAAGAAACCCAGACAAAACCTTAAGAGAAAAAACAAAAAATCAAATTTTGAATAGAAGAGCAGTCAAACCTCAAATGATAATAACCCTAGATGAGAATTCCATTAGCCCAAAGCGCGAAGCCGCGTAAAGACTATACCTTTACACAAGCGACTATGAGCAGACAGCGGTAATCATATTATCGCAATTAATGCAGCACGATAATCAATTCATAACCGTAAATCCGGAAACATAGAACCAAGTATGAACCGCCGAAAAATTTTCAAACAAATTGCAAGAATTAAAAGCTCAAAAGTAATACAGCAAAAGCTTTACCTCTTTCCGATATGGAAAACCCTAGCCGGAGCTCCACTTCAATAACCCGGAATTACGATTTTCTATTCCTGTAGCCCAGTTTCCAGAGAATTCAAGAACCTTCCGTATTGAGCTCCTTTTTCCCCAATATTGTTCTTCTCCGTTTTCACTTTTCAGAAAAAAACTCGTTCGAGCAGAGAGAGAGAGAGAGCCACGTTTTTTCTTCTTCTCCTCCTTCTTCCTTCTCCAAGCCCCAATTTTTTTCCCAATTTTTTTTTTTAATTTTACAATTTTAATTGTTAATTATCCAATTTGATTTTTTACGAAATCTTTTATTTCGTTTCTTCGCAGTTAGCTCGCTGGTCTGCTTTAGCCAGCAAATCGGGTGGGCAACACGTGCCACACGTGTCCGAGTCGGGAGCAAGGTCCCAATTCGGGCAACCGGGTCGGGCCGGGTGCCAACAGGTTTTGACCAATGGTGTTGTGGTTTCGGGAATTTTAAATTTTTTTAATTGTGAGGGGACAGAAGTTGCATAAATAAAGTGTCAAAATCCGAGTTTGGGTTTGAAGATGTCCGGTGTGGGACTCGATTATGGGGCCCGCAGAGTCGAGTGGGCTTTTTTGATAGTTAAAGAAAAAGGGAAGGTGATGAGGTAGTCCCTAGTCTTCCCCTGAAAATGAGAGCAGCTCGTCCATGTCGTTGGCCTGCGGCGGGCCCACCGCCGTCACGTGACGGGCACGTGTTCGGAAACTATGTGGCGATGTGTGTGGGATGAATGGATGATAACATTCGGGTCATCATAAAAATTTGTTATTTTCAATTTATTGACCATGGTTGGACCATTGGTCCCAATTCCATGCATGCTTCATTAGTTCTTTACTATAAATTAGATTGAACCAAAGTCCAAAATACTGCCTTTTATGCAAGTTACTGTCATTGTAAATTGCAATTTGCAAAGGGTGGGAATTGAGTTGAAAATTTCATTTGTACTCCGTAATATTTTATAAATGGGAATTTGATATCATAGATTAAAATTCTTTTTAGTATGAAAAAAATAATACAACAAAAGAATATAGTTTATGATATATGGATTCTGGTTGATGAGGTTCATGTTATGTATTGCATCGGTTCTTGATTTCTTTATAATGTGATTGACTGATTGAGGCTAAACTTTAGACGGTGCTCAAGGTAAGGGTTGCAAATTGTGTGGGAATTGGGATGGAAGGTTTTAGCATGTGCTACTGAAATATTCAAGTAAACTATATTTATCAGAAGTAAAATAGAGCGAGTTGCAAACATGAGCATTGCCCGAGGAGGGTGTGTTTGTAGTGTAGGTAAGTGTGTTTGTCTGAGTGTTCTGTTGGGTTGGTCGAGTTCAGTCCCTGCTCGATTCAAAACGTGGCGTTGTGACTTACCACCGATTAGTTTTAAGTAAAATATAACAATCAGATAGCCAAAGAAGTAACCATATAACTCCGATCAATCATGTTCCCTTTCCATTACAATTATAAAATAAAAAATAAAAAAAATACGGAGTATTGTTTAAGGTATAAACTCATTACAAAATTTCAATTTTTGGGTTGGATTCAGGTTGTGTGGGCTATTCTTGTTGGGGACAAATGGGTTGAAAGTAGTATTGGGCTCCAAAACCAACTACTGAAATGGCAGACCAAGAATTAGAATCCAAGATCAATGGGATGGATATAGCCTTATGATCTGCAAATTTTACCATGAAAATCCCCCCAAAAGTTATTTAGTGTAGCTGCTCATTTTAAAGAGAAATTCTTTAACAAATAAGAACAACCAGCATCCTAATATATGGAACAATAATCTTAGAATTCACATCCCTATTGATGAAGCAAAACCTTTGTACCTGTCATGTATCAGTAAGAATGTAAGAGATACATTCAAAGTGATTCCTATAGGAGACAGGGAAGCTGTGTATACTCACAAAAAAGAGGTTAATAGAAACCTAGGAACATGTTCCTTTGACAGCAGAAACATACATTTGTATCAAGAAATCCCAGAGAAAATTCCTGCACAAAAGTGACTGGTAATCTTGCATCAAGATGAAGTTCTCCATTGTAGCTCAACCTGAAGCCTCCCATTCTTGGAGTCAATAAGGTGGTATCTCTCATTAGTTCTCTTGTTGTTAACCACATCCACTAAAGGTATGTCCACATATCCCAGAGATTCCTAAAAAAACATAAATGATAGAACCATTCTTGAGCAATGAAATAAACTCAAGGCATGAAATCGGGACACAGAATCGATTTATGTGGTATTGCTGAAGTCGGGTGAAGAAAAAAACCAATGAATGTTTTGGGCACGACTAGGAGGGGCAGGAGAAACAAATACCTTTGGATGCCTTAGACCCATTCTCGATGAGGTACTCACAACTTCGACGTGCATCTTGTCATTTGTAGGTGGCTTGTCCAACATGAACTGGAACTCCTCATCCCATCTAGGATCTCTGTTTTTCTTAATAACCTGGAACACCAAAATATAATCTCAGTGTTTTGCTCAAAAAAACGAGTTCCAATGACATAAGCTAGATTTCCGAATTAAACCAGGCAGAATATACCTTAGTTCTTTTCTCTTCTCCTCTGAAGATCAAGCGCACCGATGGATTTGTATGGTGCTTCCCTTCCAGGTCCTGTGCTTCGTGGACAATGACTACAAACAAGCCACCACCTTCGGGCGTTCCTTCAGGAGCTGTCTGTACTTCTTTTGACTCCTCAAAATTGGCTGGCATTTGCTCATCTGAAAAAGCTTTGTACATCACTTCAAGAACTAGCTGCCCGCGTGATTTTTCATTTTGAGGGTCATCTCGATTAAGGTTTTTCAGAAGATCAAGCGTCAAAACCTTGGGTTCTTCAGGAGTAAGGTCTTTCAAATGGACAATATTTACGCCCATCTTGTCATGTGAACCAACCTGTAAAATGCCCAACATGTTCGAGATATACTAAGAATTGGCTTTTCATCACACGGAGGGTAGGCAATATGTCATGTTATTCATGTACTCATACTCCATATCTGCTTGGTAAACTGTAAACTAGATCGCTAATAAAAGACCATACCTGCTCCCAGTCATAGACAGAAATATCTAAAGATTGAGATTGCGGGTCCTTAGCAACAAAAGTGAATTCCTCATTCCACTCGGGGTTCAAGTTTTTGTGCTTTACAGTTGTTTTCTTTGATGGGAGTTTGTCCCCCGTAAGTTTTAGTTTGACATAAGGGTCTGAAGCCCCCAAAAGATCTTTCTTCTTAAGTTTCATTGCCTTCACAACTTTCACGTGAAGAATTCCAACAGGCCTCTGCATTGCTCTATCAAACAGCAGAGGAATATTACTTCACTCGAAGTGGGAAAACAGATCCGAATAAAGATATTGTTCACAACAAAAAATAAACTCACTGTGCAGGATCCATTATTTGGACCTCGAGTGTTTTTGGCCACAGATACATGTTACCAACCTGTTCTTTAATAATATCCTGGAATAAAAGATCCGGTGAGCAGAAAAATAATTTGTAGGCCAATTCTTTCCCATTTAAAATAATTTATAAAAGAAAAAGGAAGATTTAATTAAATAAAACAACATATATTTTTTCTCACCAATAAAATGAAGTGAACAAACCATAAGGAAAAGAAAAACACCACACAAATGTCAAGAGGTAAACAACTTCAGCCATGCATCTGACAGTAACCAAGTTACATGTAAGAATTCCTTTTACAAGAAAATGCATTTTGGTCGGATCAATGCAGTATGAGACATAATCTTGCAATTTCAAATTTTAAATGTCACTTCTTGTAATCCAGTAGAAAGGATAAAAATTATATAAAGAGATGAAGGCAAAGCAAGTATCCAGAAGCATACCTGAACAAATAAGTAAAGGCCAGGAATAGACATAAGATCAGCTCCTAGCAATTTTAGCCCAAAGTCGACATGAGGCTGAAAGGTAGAATTGGGCAGATGTTACTTGAGAGATGAAAAATATTTTTCCATGGAGATGCTATCAAACTTCAGAAAGCTCTAAAGTTTATCTTTTGGCTAGTTTTTGGAGTAGTTCATATAAGAGTATAAAATTTCCTTCTCTCGTCGAGGCCATTCATTAAAAGAGGTGCATATATGAATAACACGTTGAACCTCCAAACTATTATAGAACTGTTTTACTTCCTTATAAAATGTATTACTGATAATGATATTTATGTATCAACACTCACCTTCTCCATGAGAGATACGAGTATTTTTGCAAAACAGGGAAAGCTTGGAACCAGTGGCTTCAGTGTAATACGTGGCAAAGCAAACACTTGCAGATCAAGCACCTGAAATATTCCAAAAGTTTCAAATATTTATAAACATAATCTCTCAAGTTCCAGTCACCCTAACTTAAATAAACATATAATCAACACACATACATGAATGAATAAAGTTTCTGGTTCTGTCAATAATTGGCCAGTAAGGATTTATTTGGGTTTGGAACTAACGGATCTGGAAAAATCTGGATTTCTTAACAGTAAATGTGAATCTTGACCATATTCCACAAGTTCCTTTTAACTGAAGCAAATACCTGAGCAGTGGCTTTCAGCCCAAATGCTTTGACCGCAACAAGGATGTTGGGATTAGCTGCCCACTTTAAGGATAGTTCCATTATCAATTCCTTTTCCTCAGTAGAATAGACCTTCATTCCTGTACAAGAAAAAATTATGTATTGTTGTTCAGAAAGGTTAATCTGAAAACTTCAATTTCTTTTTGATAGACAACAAATAGAACTTAAAATTTTCTTTTGAGAAGGATGTGGAGAGAACAGTGGAGGCCTGATGCAAAGAGAAATAAATATGACAGTAACAGATTTTTTTTATTATTATTTTTTTTTAATGCAAGTGTGGGAAATACAAAGAACCACAAAAGAAAAAGGAGACATTAGAATTGTGCAATGGTTTATGACCTTTCTCTATGGTTCATTTTGCGAGATACGGAATATATAAATTAAAACTAGGCAAAGTATGATATATGAACTTGAAACAATTTTTAAATAAATAAAAAATAAGGAAGAAGATTAGATTAACAAAGTTTATCTAGTTGGTAGAAGAATACACAAGTTGACAAGCAAATAATTCGTAAAGGTGCCTAGTGCAAGTCCAATTTGTGTATTCAGTGATTTAAAACTAAAAGAAGCAGCTCAACCTTGAAAAGTAGGTGGCAGGCTGCCCAGTGTAAGTTCTTCAAATTCAACTGCCTCAATTTTTAACTTCGGAATTTGCTCGGCTATGATAGGATCTGCTATTTGCTTTACTGTCTTGCATATTGCCTGGTGACTTTACCCATCAACACTCAATCTGATTAAAGAAGCAAGTTTGGTGGGAGTTCACAGGTAAAACATACCTTGTCCAAGTAAGGCCACATGGTTTCAATAAATCTGTTAAGCCAATCAAGCTGCATTATTCCAGTTAGAAGAACAAAGCCATTAAAATATGCTACAGAAGAAGTGAATCTACACTAAAATAGTTTATATTGAGAACTTGCAAAGTATGAAAGGGGTTGGTTTGTGTCATACACGATCAAAATCGGGATTTTTCACCCAAAGTGGTATCTCAGGGAGCAGTCTTTGAAGACCCTCAGACTCTTGTTCTGCCAGGGGACGTATATCAGGGTCCTGAAGACAGTGACATCCAAACCAAACGTAAAATTCATGCGAATAGGTTATACATTTAAGACTAGTTTTACAAACATCCAATGCATAACTAACTCATAACTGGTAGAGAGTTAACATAAGGTGACTTAACTTGAATCACTTCAACAAGACACTTTACATGTCAAACTGCATAGCTACCTTATTTCAAGAGGTAATGTCATTTTTTTAACAGGAAATGTAAGGAAAAATATGCTAAAGTCCAAGGAAAATCCCAGGAACTTTGATTGTTTGCTGGTGATGTAGGCATGGATAAAGAAGGAAAATTAACTTTACAAGGAAAAATTCGAAGATACTTGCCCAGTATGGCGTTCTCCACCTAGCACAAGGGTACTATCAACATCAAAATATGTTAAAAGTGAATAAGATTTAACAAGAATATCCTCTAGATTTCATTTACATTCTCAGCAAGCAAAAAATGTAATTATAAAAATAGAACTAAAATTGCCTATAAAAACAAAAAGCAACAAGCATGCAAAATGGGGAGAATAAGAATAAAAACGCCCAAAATAAAATTTAAAAAAAAATTAAAAAATCTAACCTTGACATTGGAAGGTTGGACGTAGATGAACATGAAGTAGCCAGCCAGAATCCCAATTGTGATCCCAAACCCAAAACCAAAAAAACCCATTATAGTGCTTATGATACCCATCTCAGACCTTCCTCCAAATCAACCCGGATCTCCACTACAATTCTCAGGAAAACTTTCAAAAAACAAAACCTTTAAGCACAAAAAATTCAAACAAATAGCACTGAAAAAAACATATCACTCAAAGATGAGCGTTCTGGGGACGAGAAGTGAATAATAATCATGAAAAGAGCAACAGAAAGGGAGAATACCAGGCAGAGGCAACCGCGATAGGTGGATTCAAGATATTACAATGCCGATTTCAGCAGCATTGCAAGACGGCGAAAAGAAGAAGAAATTTAATGCTCGGCGACGATTCATTGCACAAAATCTGAAACCCACATGTAACGGCTTAGGATAGAAGCGTTCAAGCGATTGTAGTGCACTAAAGCCAGAGGGGATTCACCCAGTCTCATACCCGTCGCTAACGGTTCTGTCTGCCTTTTTCCGCGCTAAAATTACAAGGGGACCGCCAAGGAAACAGACCAACTAAAATGATCGTTTTTTAGTTACCCAAAACAAATTTGCATTTATTAACTTTTTTATAATTATTTATTATTCATGATTTTTTTTTTAAAAACAACGAACCATTATATTAATAAAAGTGTTCAATACATAACAGAATAGAGGAAAACCAACTAGAAGAATAAGACTGAAAACTAACTTTTTATAATTATTTATTATTTATGATTTAGTTAATCTTCTTCAAAAATGTTGAATCTCACACTCTAAAGAGTCTCCTACACCTCAACTTGAAAGAGCATGTGAGAGGATGTAAATTACGCTAACTCAATAGCTCAAATATAAATTATGGTAATTTAGCGACTCAGTTGCCGAGTTTCAAACCTCAGTGTCTTCTTTTAAATATTGTCTACTGGACCAGTGAGCTAAACTCGTACAGACAATATTGAATTAATCTGATCATAGGACTATACCGTGCATCAATGTTGATAGAATAAAGTACAATTAAGGGCGCAACCAAGTGGATCAAACAAATGGGGGGTAGAATTTATGTATTTATAACATATATAATTATATTGAGTACTATTAATAACAGTATTGATTGTAGCTAATGCAATACAATATAGTATATATATGATGATTATACTTGTTACTATGGACACAATAGATTTTCTCCAAAAATTATTTCAAATTTTTTTGTTTTCACTCACAATTTTGATAGTATGTCCAAAGTCAATTAGTTTTGAAATTCGTAGAACATAAATTTAGTTGATTGCCCGTTATTTCTTCATTTACAAAAATCAAGTAGTATATATAAATGGTTTCAAGAGGAGTATATCAATTATTACAACAGTATTTGTATATTTAATTATTTTTACTTTAATTTGTTTGATTTTTCAACTTTTGACTCTAAATGATACTTAATTCCTGGGGTTCTTCCCCTCCTTCCTGATCCCAAAAAATGATACTCAATTTATTATTCAAAATATCTAAATCTCACCTTAGAAGAAACTAAATTTATTCTATTTATACTAAAATGTATTTAATTCAATACTTGAACAATATGAGAATTCACAATTTTTTTTATTTCTCTTGATGTAGCGTTTATTTATTAGATGTGAATTAAATAAATTGATTGACCTCAGTATTAATTTAAAAATTAATAATTAAATATTAAAAAACATAATAAAATAAGGTCGGAAAAAAGATTATATAAAAATATAAAAAGAACATGTAATATTAATCTTCACAAAATACAATCATTATTGCGTGGATCGTGGTCTACACATTTGTGTAGATAGAGTATGGTCCAAAAACCAATAAAGTACATTATTCTAACACATAAAATACATTATCTTATCCCAGAAAATTAAGTATTCTAACACATATAAAGTACATTATTATAACTCATAAAATACATTATCTTATCTAAAATGTTCATTATTCTAATATGCACACGGAACAAGAATTTTGAAAATCAAAAGGACGTTGTTTTGGATCATGATCCACACAATTGTATGAACTACAATCCATGTGTGAGCATAAATATAATATGTGCAGTCCAACTATCAGCTTAGGCTTTTAGTTGAGATGGAGCACATACTTTAATTTGGTATCAGAGCCATGTAAAAGATCATGGGTTCGAATCTCCGCGTCACCCTCAAAAAGAGACTTCCACGTGTTGCGCTCGGAAATCCAAATATAATATGTGCAGTCCAACTATCAGCTTAGTAATTTACCCACAAAATAGTTAGAAATCCAAATATAATATGTGCACTCATTTAGAGGCAAATTGCGCTCGGAAATTCTATAATATGTGCAGTCCAACTATCAGCTTAGTAATTTACCCACAAAATAGTTAGAGGGACCAATTTACCCACAAAATAGTTAGAGGGACCATGG